>NC_056737.1:1780291457-1780491457 GCF_019279795.1 Protopterus annectens | reverse complement strand
CACAGTGGTCACCATGGTGGCATATCTGAAGCATATGTAAGAGTCCTGCAATATAACTAACAACCTGTCATTGCAAGATGTGTGCACAGAGGTGAACATAATGGTGGGGCAAATGGCCTACAGTAGGAACATGTCTGAAACATCACCCTTATACAGTGCTACAACAGTGTATATACCACTATTACAATGGCAACTGTTACATATCTACACAACGGCATATCACAATACTGCATTCTACAACCCTTACAACCTGTAATGTGGTCCTAACATGAGCAATGAATGTGTAATATGGAATCCTATGTTAGAACAGCAAATATGGGGAACACATACCTTAACAAACTCTGGAAGAATATGTGTGCATACACTCCAAATAACATATTGTGGAAGCAGCTTTTGAGGTACTGACAGCATTCAATCTTCATGAGTATGGATCTCCCAGCAAGTACAGATCCTCAATGTCATACCAAGAAATGGTCTGCTGTCCAAGATGTTTGTCCATCAAATGTGCCCACTTACCTGCAACAGAGGCAGCCATGGCTTGCATACATCTTACAAGCCATGGAATGGATCCCATACCCAACAGGTAGCACGCAGGAGTGGGACATGTAGCCTTACCTCACCATTGCATATACCATGGCAAACAGTGGAGACAGTCATGTGTGTGGCGAGGATGTATGGGACAAGATTAATGTAGAAAATAAACAGAAGACCATCCAAGACAGATGATGACACATGTTGCAAACTGGTCATGCAGGCTGCCTAGTAACATGCCACAACACTGAGGGAGTTGCAGTAATGTCTAGCAAGTACTGGCTGTGCAGTACCTGTGTCGACAATCATCTGGACTCTGCATAAGTGTGGCCCATGGGTTAGCGTAATCAGATGGGACAGTTGTTCCACAGGAAACATCAGCCAGGGCTATCTACAGGTAGCATATGCATAACATCAAAAGTCCCCCAAAGGCATGTGTTGCAATGTGTACTGGTGCACCAGGACCAAGTTGGAAACCTACAGACAGTATCAATTAAGATACATGTGCTGCACAACCAACACCTCACCCCACCTCAGGCCCACCATCCCGGTCTGTACCTTGCTGGTGCCAGTGTACACCTATATGTATGCCATTCATTAGCAGGGACTAGGCTGGTACACATGGTGTTCAGAATTTGGGACACTGCAAAATGACACACATGTGTAGGCCATAGTTGTCAAACATCTGCAAAAAGGCTGAGAATGGGGAGGGGGTGTCATCCTGAAGCACAACAGTGAACTGAAGCAGACATTCAAAGCTCACTAAGAATGGCTGTATCTGGACACAGTCAAGGTCATGAATTGTGGCAGACATAACCCTGGCTCCACTGCAATAGTGTCGGCACTCTGTGACCTCCAAGGGCTATGCACATGAGTTGACCTTGCAATCATGCAGAGTTGAAGGACATTTGTAGGGCAGAGTGACCAAATACTGGCAAATACAGATGGTCCATGTTAGTATACCGCTTCCAGGAATAGTGACTGCTGTAGTACACTTAACAGTTGGTGCAACAAACCATCATGATAAGGGTGTGCACACTTATGCACCCACAAATTGTATGCATCTCAATCAGCATCTGCACAACTAACACATTTGTTTGATACTGCATTTGATTGCACAGGTCATATGTCACATATCAGGTTCATGTAATGTTAACATATGCAGTAATGTGGCCCCATGGCATATCAGGGAAGAGGGTACCATGTCAATAAGGGTTTGTACACTCCCCTGTAGCCACAGTAAGTTTTGAAGGTTGTCAGTGTAATTGTATTTTATTGGCCATACATGCACCGCTGATGATGAGATCTGTAAATCAGACATCAGGCATTCACTAATGACATCTGTCCACATATCATCCCAGGTATGTGTCAGACAAGCACATAGGGGCTGTGAGCAGCAGAGCAAACATAACTGATGCACATATACACATTCAGCAATGGTATTTACACCTGTAATGTATGATGCACAGTACACGCCAGGGTGCTGAACAGGTGGACAGCAATACTATGGACATTGGTGCAGTGTGTTCCAGGGGAAGGGGCATCACCTACTAACACAACCCATGCATCACAGAGATGTATAATGTTGGTAACAGGGATTGACTATAGCTGCACGGCATGCTGTTGAGTGCCATATGTCATGCATGTTGACAGATAGGTAATGAGAGGTTTCTGTGTAATATCTTTGTGCAACCTCACCTGTAAGTGTGTGTGTGTGTGTGTGTGTGTGTGTGTGTGTGTGTGTGTGTGTGTGTGTGTGTGTGTGTGTGTGTGTGTACTGTTAAGCAATGATGTACAGGTCTTAAAGTGCATTCCTTGTTTCCCCTCACAGGTAGCGAAGTGGGTCAGGGTCCCACCTGCAGGCAAACTGATGTTAGTGTCCAGACAGACACTGATAATGATGATAGGTGTGTTGAGGCACAGGTAGGGTTGTCAGGGGCTGAAGCTGCTCCATTGATTGACATCCCACTATTATCCACCTCATCCCCGCACACAGTCACATTGCCTATGCATACCCCATCACCAGTGGCCATAGATGAGGGACAGTTGACGGTTGGTGGCATGGGACAGGACAGTGTGGTGTCTATGGCATGTGTGTCTGGACACAGCAGCCATAGCCGGATGTCTGGCGGGGTACCACACAGGCAGATGTACAGGGGTGCTCATAGGAGGGCTGCTGGTCATCATGCCCTTGGAAGAAATGCCACATCTGGTGCCACCAGACGCACGTTTCAGGCCATCATGGAGATGAAGGCATGTATGAAACAGTATACCAGACAGGGTCTGAGGCTGCAGAGGGCTACTCATTCCGCTGTTATTGACAACATCTGTGATTTTTCAGGTGCCCACCATTATTTTGCAGTGGTCATGGATAGACGGTTGGGTGAGATGGTAGGAATCCTCAACCGTGGAATGTCTGTGCTTGAGAATATAGTGGGAGTAGTGCGGCGGCCACATGGAAGTAGGCCAGCACCACCAACAGCTGGAGGTTGACGTGGATGTTTAAAAAGTCAATGCCACTCCCGTAGTAACAGTACCAGCCCCAGCACTGCAGGGGGGAAATGTCCACACCACAACACAGAAAGCCACGTGCACGTGGCCTTGGCTGGTCCCAAGAGGGACCTGGATCCAGTGGACATATATCATCAGCAGGGGAGTGTACCTTATCGTGGCTTGTACTTGGTGGGACCCGTGGAACCCCTGCCAGGCACAGTTCTCGTGTCTGCGGCTGGAGACGGTGAAGTGCACACCCTGCCATTTATGGTCTGCAGCTGTCCAACAAACCCCTGTATAGGGCTGCCATGTGGCAAAAATGTGTGCATGCATACACACACACACACACACACACACACACACACACACACACACACACACACACACACACACACACATCACCAACACAGCTAGGGCAACTCCATACCTACACACACCACATCACATCAGTCCAATTAATAATTAAACCCCTCACACACATACATGATGTCAAATGTATGGCTCAGCCTAAGTCTCTGGCAAACCAACAACACACACTGTGCATATGATAATACCTGTGCCACATCCCTGACATCCATAACATCGATGCAGGGAGAGGCTAATATGGTTCTGATGCACAGGATGACTGTACTATGGTGTACCAATGTTGTTGTGTCTTTCGGCCTTTCCCAGTTAGGGGTCACCACAGCGGAACTCCGGTCCGTTAATGATTGGGAGTAGATTTTTACGTGCCAAGTTGCCAGCCCTGATGCACAACCTTCAACGAAGGTATGCCCATTCATGCATGTCTCCACACAGAAGACACTCTAGCTGAGAATCGAACAGGACAATGTCTTACTGTGAGGCGACAACGCTACTGCAGCACCACCACTGCAGTACTATGGTGTACCAATGTAATGCTGTGTAATATGTTTTCAGCACTAAAGTTTAATGCTTACATGTCAGGAAGTGTAGCTGTCCAGCCATGATGCATTATAGTTGTTATTATTGCTGCAGAGTTGCAGTTCTTCTGGTCTGTACCTGCTAACACCTACCCCCACTCCTCCCCCTTCTACTTGAATATCCTCCCTGAACTTATAAAACCTCCCAGCCCTAAGGCCTCCATCTTTAAACTCGGTTCCATTCTCAGCTGCTGTGCGTCCCTGGCCTTAGCGTCCACACCTGCAGTAAGTTGAATCTGTTATCGTTTGTAACTGTATATCTGTATTGCATTTACTTTGAAAACAAAAGGGTGAAAACAGCAATGTCTTTGTACTAAATGTAGTTCGATGAGTTAAAAGTGCACTGGTTAAATGTACATTGAAAATGCCAACTAAATGTAGTTCGATGAGTGTGCTGGTCAAATGTACTTTGAAAATGCCAACCTGTGTCTGCGTACTACAAGCTAATGGTTAATAACTATCCTGCTTAAGGTGCTTGTGCATTAACTAGATACAGTTACATGGTAATTGGTATACTAACATCACCTAACCAATTTGTAGTGATTATTTTGCAGTACTGATTGCTTTTCGTATGTTTTATAGCAGCTCCTTTTGAAGACCCTTAACCTAGCCTACCTGTGACAAATGAATCAGTGTTAGTGTAGTGGTCTATACCTAAACACATAATTGGATACTCTGATTGTATTTCGCTCAGCAAATGGTCGCAACTGAGGGTCCTAACAAGAGTTAAATCTGGAAGGGACTTTAAACTGTACTAGCATATTAGCATGCTACTGATAATATATTTGCCTAGATTAGTAGTGCATTTTGTGGGTGTAATACTTTAACTATGCTAGCGTACTCTTAGATTTGTGAGTAGAAGCATACAGTGTTACAGTACAATCCCACATGCTTATTTATTTGTGTTTTCTGTTACAATTTCAGTACTGGCAACCTAAATGAAACAAAATACGTTAGCAAAAGGGTTTTAAATCTCAGTCATATTGTTGCTTTGAATACTTTGTTGATTTTTAATCACATGTCTGATACCTTTTGTTACTGTTACTGGGAGCCAATGTATTTCTGTATTGCTTACTATAATACAAATTCTCTCTCTCAACATATCTCTCCTGTTCTCCAGCTTTCTTGCCCTGCATTACCCTTTGTGACTATGCCTGGTTGGATGCCTAGACTTAAAATAAATTAAAACAATCACTGCTGCCTCATCCCCATTACAGGAATAGAACCATGCTTCTCCCAGACGTATAACTACTGAAGGAACCAAGAAAGTATGTGCAACTGCTGCTAAACCTTTGTATTATATTTTATTTGCCTAAAGTCCTACTAGGTGTTTCAGCACGCTCCCTTTCCAGGAAAGCCAGCAGCCAAACCCTTCTTAATTCTGGATCCCCCATACTTGCCCCTTCTTCAAGTTCCCTGATTTACACTAGCCTCTCCTCTCTCCTCCCAGTCCAGGGATCTGCCCTGGTGGAGCCACAGGTGTACTTTAGCATTTTTCCACTAGATGGCACCCTATCCTCACTATTCTTGACTTCCTATATCTTCAATTTACTTTCTTGGCTTCTGTATAGTTCTAAATTCTCTATTTTCTCTCTCTCTTTTTCTTAAACATCAGGCCCACTCTATCCTACTAAATCCCTGTCCCCTGTACTTACCTTCAGCAATCAACACTCCACTGATTGGTTCTCATTCTTCTCCTGCCTTTCCTTGGCTCTTGGCTCTACCTGCTCCATTCGTCCTTCAGACTCACTCCGCTCCCCTACCCTACCCCCATATCCCACCCACCCCCAGCACCTCTACATTTATTCCTTCATAACCACACCCACTACCCTGCCTGGCCAATTAGTCTCCATTGCTCTGTCAACACCTACTTCTTAATCCCACCCATATCAACCATCACTCAGCTCTCTATTCCCTCACTTATATTAGAGTCTTACCTGCTCCTCTGTAAACATACAACTCTCTTGCACCTGTAAATTACTCAACCACAACATACCTACTCTTAACAGCCCTATCCCACCATGCTTTCAAAACCATCATCCTTCTCTATTTTGCTACTACTTCTTCTCAACATATCCTACATCTACTACCTCACCCAGCCCATTAGCACTAACCACTCACAATCCTTCCATATAACCAACCATTTTATGTCACCACTCTTATACCCACATATCCCCATATCTCCCTGCCTATATCCTATAAAAAAATCTACTTTTTCTATATAAACTTATTACTCCTCATAAATATTCTACCCCCTCAGTAACTAACAAATCCCTCACAATTATAATAAAGCTCAACCTATATTCTAAGCAGTCCAACAACCTCTCCAACCTAATCCTACATCTAACTACCATTCTATTATCTGGAGATATTCACCCTAACCCAGGCCCTCCCACCACCCCCACTAAAGACAAGTCCATACTACTTACCTCTTTAAACTCCCAATATATAGCTAACAAAATCCCAAACCTCCATGCCTGGCTTACACATAATAAACCTGACATTCTCTCCATCTCTGAAACTTGGTTAAAACCCCATATAAAAGATTCCAAAATAATACCACCCAACTATTCTATCATTAGAAAAGATAGAACCCACAAAAAGGGGGAGGAGTAGCTCTCCTATACTCATCCTTCTTGTCAGTTACTCCCTATAACAAACCTACTCCCCACTTCAATAATGCTGAATTACTCCTAGCACTACTTCAAGTTAACAAACACAAGCACATATGTATAGCCTCCCTCTACATCCCCCTGTTGACAATATTTCTACACTCGAGAACATCCTCTCCTGCCTTTCTACCAACATTAGCAATGAAACAATAATTTTGGGAGACATGAATATCAATTGGTCCTCCATTCAGTCTCCCACAAACCCACTTAACATCAACCTCTATAATTTCTCACAACTAATCAACTCCATAACCCACCCCTCAAAAAACCCTCTCCAGTGGTAGTATCCTAGACTAGATTTTAGTCTCTCACCCCCATTATTTCTCTGACAGTGGCACCTTTCCCGATCCCCTTAGTGACTACTTACCCAAATTCACACATCGACTTCCTTCACCCTTACACCTTACTCATAATTATATCACTACTCTCTACCAAAAAACTTCAACCCCATTACCTTTTCTAACTCTCTAAAAGCAATAAACTGGAACACTCTAAAAACTCTACTTCTGGAAAATGCAGTTGCCCATTTCAACTCAACTTTCTTAAACCTCCTAGACTACCATGCTCCCATAAGGACAAAATAAAAACAAAAATCAAAACTGCCCCTTGGCTAACCAAAAACACACTAGCAGCCATGCACCACAGAGATAAAGCTTGGGCACATTACCAGAAAAATAGGACTGTCCCTACCCATAATGAATACAAAACACTTAGAAACAAAGTAAAAAAGCTCATAATCACTGATCGACAGAATTACTTCTCCATACTCCAAAACAACAATAAAACAAATCCACAAAAATTCTGGAAATGAATCTTCACCCTCCTTAATCCCAGCAAAACAGATAACCCCAGCCCAGACCCTAATGCTCCTGACATAGATTTGGCTACACAATTTAACTCTTTTTTCATTGATTCTATTTCCAAACTAACCTCATCATTCTCTAACATCACCACACCCTCCACTTCACCCCATCCTCCTCTACTAACACTACACCACCCACTTCTGCTTCTCCTCTCATTTCTTCTCCATCACCACCACCCCCCTCAAATACCCTCTCTTCCCACTCTCCACCTTTCTCATTAAAACCTATACCCACATCTACCATAAAAAAACTCCTTCAGAAACTGAAGCCATGCTCTAATGCTCCAGATGACATTCCTTCATACTTTCTTAGCATAGCTGCCAAAGCCATTGCCTACCCCATCAGCATTCTAATCAACCGCACTATTCAAGAAAGCATAGTACCCCAAATTTGGAAAAAGGCTTTTATCATACCTTTACATAAAGGTGGCAACAATAACAATATTACTAATTTCCATCCCATCGCTATCCTGTCTCCCATCTCTAAACTGCTAGAAAAGTGTATCCATCTACAACTCCTACCACATCTCTTAGACAATCACCTACTAACTCCCACACAACATGGATTTAGACCCAATCACAGCACTATGACAGCCCTCCTCTCCTTCCTGGAAACTGTGAATAAAGCCCGGGACTCCAGCCACATTTTTTCTACCCTCCTACTTGACCTCTCTAAGGCCTTTGACACTATCTCTCGCAATCTACTTCTAACTAAACTCTCTAAGCTTAACCTATCACCTTCCTCTCTGAACTGGTTCTCCAGCTACTTATCCAATAGATATCAAGCAGTAAAATGGAAAAAGACCACCTCCTCATTCCTTAACACCCCAACTGGAGTTCCCCAGGGATCCATACTGGCTCCCCTCCTCTTCAGTATATTTATAAACAACTTCCGCAACTCCTTCCCTTTCTCAAATATCATCCAATACGCAGATGATTCAACTATTATCTGTTCTGCCACCTCCATCCCTATACTTCTAAAGCTTACACAAGATGCATTCTCAACCACTAAACAATGGAAGAAAAAAAATCACCTAGCACTCAATGCCTCTAAAACCAAATTAATGGTATTTACTCCCTCTAAAGTCACTTCTTTCAATACAAACACATTCTCTATCACTAGCCATAACAACACATTTCTTGAATTGGTATCAGAGGACAAATTACTAGGCATCCAAATTGACAGTCAGCTTAAATTCAACTCCCACCTTCAACTAAATATCAAAAAAACCCACTTAAAACTTGGCATGCTCTACCGACAAAATTGTTATCTCACACCCTCCACTAAAATCACTCTCTCTACCACATTTCGTATCCCCTCCCTCCTCTATGGAGCCCCACTACTAACTACCCTACAATCTTCCCTTAAAACACAACTTTCCTCTTGCTACAACAAAATTGCCAAGTTCACTACTAGCCATAAGTCCTCCACCCACCACTGTACATCTCTCCACAAACAAAAATGGCTAGAACTATCCTATCATCTCACCTACACTCAACTTACTCTTGCACACAAGCTCATTTTCAACCCATCCCTCTGTCCTTCCCTTTCCTTTGCCTTTAAAATGCACCTCCCTGATAGATTACTGAGATCTAACAACCAAAACCTAATAGAATTGTATAAACCAACTCATCCCCCAGGTAAAAATTTCCTATCCTATGGTCTAGCACGTCTCTGGAACTCCCTACCACCATCCATTCATACCACCTCTAACTGCTTTTCATTCAAAAAATCTCTTCACTCACATATAATATCCCAGTGGGAATGCTCCTGCTCCCACCCCACATAATCTCTTCCCCTCTTTACACTGGCAGTTTCCATTTTACTTTCTCTCCCCCTCTTTACACTGGCAATTTCCATTTTACTTTCTCTCCTAACTCATACATCCTGCTCTTGTACATACTAAGCTATTTACAAAGAATGTATTAGAATGCACCTCTTAAGTGCAAGCTTCCTTAAGATGTAATGACTTCTCAGTATTTATACTGTAATGTTCTTTTTTAACTAGTCTGTAGTATATGTAATGTTTTTCACTAGTCTGTACTATTTATAATGTTTTTTCTCTAGTCTGTAATATTTGTAATGATTGTAACCTAAAACCTTATTGTAACCTTGCTTGTTTTTCGAGCTTTTCTCCCCGGGACTCCATTGAAAACAGGTTCATCTTGGCCCAATGGAATATCCTGGTAAACCAACTGCAAATAAATAAATAAATAAATAAATATTAACACTGAGTAATTTTGGTCCCCATAATGTGTTCCATTTCTGTTGTAGGTGTCCATGTGTCAGCAGGATGTTGGTCTGCTGTTGTTTCCTACAAGGAGTATGGCACTGTGGTGACACCTTGACTGTGCCATATCCTGGGTACAGCTGAACACTTGACACAGGTCTGTATAACAGTTACTGCATGTGCCACATGCCTGATAGGTCTGAGGGTGTATACAGGTGAGTGCATGATGGCTGATGTCAGCAGCCCTTCTACAGTGGACAATGGTAAGTGTACTGGGTGGTACACACCACATGTTTGTGTATAACACACACAGAGACTTTGGTGTTGATTCAATACACAGAGAATACTGTAAACATGGATGTATGTACTTGTACAAGGAACCCATTTTAGCCTATGTAATTTCACCAACACAGAATAGGCACAACAGCACATTGGGAAATAAGCAGTCTGCTAGTTTAATGTCATTGATGATGGTTCTGGCAGGGTATATGTCCCCTTACCCAATGTAGTGCAATCCTTAACTTGGTAAACATATGTGTGCTGGTGTGGGTGTCACAGCCCTACACTTTGGAGGGTGTGAGGTGCTGTAGAACCACAGATAGTGTGATTGACAACTACTTAACCTGTTAACATGAACTGTACAGTATTACAGCCAGCTAAGCAGGGGGATACACTCAACAATAACTGTAATGATGGTGGCTGTGTCCACAAAATCCACACCCAGATATATATATATATATATATATATATATATATATATATATATATATATATACCAATCTTAGTATCGCTCTACAGCTATACAGTGGGGAAGAGGGCATTTACACATCTACTACTAGTTGTGATGGAATGAATTTCCACAGGATGAAACCTGTGAAATGTCAGCATTTGCAAGGCAGTTCTCAGAGAGATGACCTCCTGGGACATTTATATTCTGCAAACTGAATTAGATCCCTTCATATACACACACACTCTTACTTGGCAACATTGGGACTAGAACCCCTACCTAGGTATGTAGTGCTACCGATGTGTGTCACCTTAATTGCACACACCACACAGCTTTTAGGATGAAGTGTGTTCCAGGTTACATGTTAAGTGAAGAACATCACCAGGCCCTGTACAGTATGGTAATGGAGGTTGTACTGGTTGTTTATGAACAATACATAGTGTGACATACTGTCATATACACATTGACAAACACATGACAGTCACACACACATATATAAGAGACCTGGGCTTATCAGTGCTAACTACCTTGTCAGTGTGCCCATTCTGTTACAGATAAATTGCACACAGCACATGCATCACTGGGCTGGATAGTGTTATCAGTTACCTGTATGGTTGATGGTGACAGTGGTCCCCATACAGTGGTGTAAAGACAGTAGCACTCACACCTCACAGTGGATATTGTACTCACTGAAACCCATGATAATACCCTGACATACCCACCATCACACATTGACCAGGACTGCAATACAACCTCTTGTCTATCTCAAGAGTGCTACTACAGGGATATGCATCTAATGCACATGCCACAGGGATAGTAGGGTGATGCATTGTCATGGCTCTCCTACGGTCAGCAACATCACTATCCCTAATACTGTGTGGCAAGGTGTATTGTATTAGGAGAATGTGGCCTCAGAATGCTGTATCCTACAAATATACACACTTGCACACATACACAAACTTGCCATAACTCAGACGGTATCCCATGCCTATCAACCCATTTGTACAACAGTGTTGTGTTGGTACTGCAAGCTCCAGGTAGCCGATAGGGTGAAGAGTGTAACAAGGTACATGTAATATCCATTACAGCAACAGCCATATCTACTTATGGCAATGGGGGGTGTGGTGGGTGTGAAGAGCCTCAGGGTATTATCAACTACAGGTCTACAAACACAGAGACACTGTTATTCTCAGTAATGCACACATACACATTTGTCAGTACTGGGGTCCATAGGTGCAGGTGTTTATAGGTGTGTACCAGGATATTGTCCATGGAGAGATGGGAAGAGTAGGGGATATGTGTACAGTGGTATCATGCCACCTGCCATTTGCCAGCAGGCCATCTATCAACAGATACCATGGGGGTGATCCTCAGGGTGAGAGTTACATGCAACATCCAATCATCTGGTTGCCTCTTGCTGAGGGCCAGTGAGGTGCTCCAATTGACATGTATGCAACATGTATTACATAAGATGGTCAGTGTCTGTCTTGGAGACCTATACCCAAGCATGTTCTGTTGACTGTGGTAGTGTAGTTGAGGCATCCATGGCATGTGGTGCATACACAGTGTGGATTCCTAGCTGTGGCATTCATAACACAGCTGGTCAGACATGTCAGTGTCACTCAAGCATAGATTGCCTGTAAGCAGCCAAGATTGAGTCCCGGCATCTGCACATCTGTACAGAGGACAGACAGACATGAGCTAGCCAACTGGTTATGAGGTAGGATGACTGTGTTGGCAGATAGACATCTGACACTGATAGGTATGTCATTTCTACATGACAGCAGCCCTCAGTGACATGTCCTATACACACAGTAGTCTACAGTTAATATCCACATGTCAGATCAATATCCAGTAGGAAATACTTAATGACACACAGCTCACACACCAAGAACATGACAGTGAGGACTCAGAGTCCATCTTTTCATACAGGGGTGTTTGGTTCCAGTATTACAATCTGCAATCTACTATTATGTGTAAACACTGTTAACAGTATTAACGTAATGATACACTACATGCCAGTGTGACTGCATATAACCTGGGATACTACCCATGTATGTAACACATTCAAATGGAAAAGAGTGTTGTACAAGCCATATATACTCAGGTGTCCCAGACAGTAGACTCACACCCCTTGCTACTGTAATGACAGCACATAGACACATGCTATGTACGTGGAATTAAATACACTTATTAAAAATGTCATTACCCTGCTATTTTATCAGAATGAAATGTGATCTGGCTGCTCATACCTTCCTTAACCACTCTGCATCCAACAGCTGTTGTTCTGCCAAGCAACAGAATAAACAGCCCTTGTAGGTCTTGAACCCAGAACCTATAGACTATAGTCACAGCACTTTACCACTAAGCCATCACAGGTGTGATGATGTTTGATGTTTTTTTCCAATATATCTGTCAGTAAACATACTGAATAGTAGGGAACAACTGTTTTGACCTGTACAATGGTGTAGTACTTGTAAGTGATATTAGTGTTGAACAAGTATGTTGTTGTATCTACATATACACATATCAGATAAATATTATGTGATACATCTGGGAAGGTATATGCAGCAGTCATGTGTACACATAACAAGGATATATATCTATATATATATATATATATATATATATATATATATATATATATATGGGATCCGTACAGATCCCTGAATGGCAACTTCACCAAAACAGATTCGGCCGGACATACTTGTACGGAAGTACTTTTCACCGAAGAAGCCCTTTTGCATAAGTATGGCTTTTGCGGAGGTCGTACTACGGTGTGGATAAGGGAAAGTTCCCTTTTCCCCACTATAGTGTGACCTCGGAGTGAGAATATAAAGTAGAGGGGTGTGGGGGCACAGGGGGGCTTGCCCCCCCCCTGCAAAAATATAAATTTAAAGTTTTTTTTTTAACACACTTTAACAAAAGCACTTTTTCAGTGAAAGCGCTTTCATTAAAGTGTGTTCGGTGATTGTGGATTTGGACTATTGAACTTTCTTTCAATAGTCCTAGATCTATATATATATATATATATATATATATATATATATATATATATATATATACACACACACACATGTAGATATATGTATACATATATATATATATATATATATATATATATATATATATATATATATATATATATATATATACACATGTAGATGTTGTTTGTCTTTCAGCTTTTTCCTGGCAAGGGGTCACCACAGTGGAACTCCGGTCTGCTAATGATTGGCAGTAGATTTTATGAAACACCAAGGTGCCAGCTCAACGTCCAAGCTTCAACAAAGGCACGCCCAGTTACACATGCATGTCTTTCGAACGTTACCCAACCACAGGGAGGGCATGCAGTTTCCACACAGAAAGCACTCCCAAGCCACGCCGAGAATCGAACGGGAGAACCTTTTGCTGTGAGGTAACAATGCTACTGCCGTACCACCATGGCATCTGTATATATTTACAAAAACACATGCACCCACATATTATATAATATGTATTGCTATGCATCTGTATATCGTGTTATAATATATATATATATATATATATATATATATATATATATATATATATATATATATATATATATATATATGTGTGTGTGTGTGTGTGTGTGTGTGTGTGTTATATATATATGTGTGTGTGTGTGTATGTGTGTGTGTGTATATATTTTATTTATTTATTTATGTATTTATTTATTTGCAGTTAGTTTACCAGGATAGTCCACTGGGCCAAGATGAACCCGTTTTCAATGGAGTCCTGGGGAGAAAAGCTCCAAAAACAAGCAAGGTTACAATAAGGATTTAGGTTACAATCATTACAAATATTACAGACTAGAGCAAAAACATTACAAATAGTACAGACTAGTGAAAAACATTACAGATGCTACAGACTAGTAAAAAAAAGAACATTACAGTATAAATACTGAGAAGCCATTACATCTTAAGGAAGCTTGCACTTAAGAGGTGCATTCTAATACATTCTTTGTAAATATCTTAGTATGTACAAGGGAAGGATGTATGAGTTAGGAGAGAAAGTAAAATGGAAATTGCCAGTGTAAAGAGGGGGAGAGAAAAGTAAAATGAAAATTGCCAGTGTAAAGAGGGGAAGAGATTATGTGGGGTGGGAGTAGGAGCATTCCCACTGGGATATTAGATGTGAGTGAAGAGATTTTTTGAATAGAAAAGCGGTTAGAGGTGGTATGAATGGATGGTGGTAGGGAGTTCCAGAGACGTGCTAGACCATAGGATAGGAGGTTTTTACCTGGGGGATGAGTTGGTTTATACAATTTTATTAGGTTCTGGTTGTTAGATCTTAGCAATCTGTCAGGGAGGTGCATTTTAAAGGCAAAAGAAAGGGAGGGGCAGAGGGAGGGGTTGAAAATGAGCTTGTGTGCAAGAGTAAGTTGAGTGTAGGTGAGATGATTGGATAGTTCTAGCCATTTTAGTTTGTGGAGAGATGAACAGTGGTGGGTGGAGGACTTATGGCTAGTAGCAAACTTGGCAATTTTGTTGTAGCAAGAGGAAAGTTGTGTTTTAAGGGAAGATTGCAGGCTAGTTAGGAGTGGGGCTCCATAGAGGAGGGAGGGGATAAGAAATGTGGTAGAGAGAGTGATTTTAGTGAAGGGTGTGAGATAATGATTTTGTTGGTAGAGCATGCCAAGTTTTTGGTGTTTTTTTGTGATATGTAGTTGAAGGTAGGAATTGAATTTAAGTTGACTGTCAATTTGGACCCTTAGTAATTTGGCCTCTGATAACAATTCAAGAGATGTGTTGTTATGGCTAGTGACAGAGAATGTGTTTGCACTGAAAGAGGTGACTTTAGAGGGAGTAAATACCATTAATTTGGTTTTAGAGGCATTAAGTGCTAGGTGATTTTTTCATCCATTGTTCAGTGGTTGAGAATGCATCTTGTGTAAGCTTTAGGAGTGTAGTGATGGAGGTGGCAGAACAGATAATAGTTGAATCATCTGCGTATTGGATGATATTTGAGAAAGGGATAGAGTTGCGGAAGTCATTTATAAATATATTGAAGAGGAGGGGACCCAGTATGGATCCCTGGGGAACTCCAGTTGGGGTGTTAAGGAATGAGGAGGTGGTCTTTTTCCATTTTACTGCTTGATATTTATTGGATAAGTAGCTGTAGAACCAGTTCAAAGAGGAAGGTGATAGGTTAAGCTTAGAGAGTTTAGTTAGAAGTGGATTTGTGTCAAAGGCCTTAGAGAGGTCAAGTAGGAGGGTAGAAACAATGTGGCCGGAATTCCGGGCTTTCTTCACATTTTCCAGGAAGGAGAGGAGGGCTGTCATAGTGCTGTGACCGGGTCTGAATCCATGTTGTGTGGGAGTTAGTAGGTGATTGTCTAAGAGATGTGGTAGGAGTTGTAGATGGATACACTTTTTTAGGAGTTTAGAGATGGGAGACAGGATAGCGATGGGATGGAAATTAGTAATATTGTTATTGTTGCCACCTTTATGTAAAGGTATGTTAAAAGCCTTTTTCAAATTTGGGGTACTATGCTTTCTTGGATAGAGCGGTTGATTAGAATGCTGATGGGGTGGGCAATGACTTCGGCAGCTATGCTAAGAAAGTGTGAAGGAATGTTATCGGGTCATTAGAGCATGGCTTCAGTTTCTGAAGGAGTTTTTTTATGGTAGATGTAGGTATAGGTTTTAATGAGAAATGTGGGGATTGGGAAGAGGGGGTATTTGAGGGTGGTGGTGATGGATAAGAAATGAGAGGAGAAGCAGAAGTGGGGGTGTTGTGTTAGTAGAGGAGGATGGGGTGAAGTGGAGGGTGTGGTGATGTTAGAGAATGATGAGGTTAGTTTGGAAATAGAATCAATCAAAAAAAGAGTTAAATTGTGTAGCCAAATCTATGTCAGGAGCATTAGGGTCTGGGCTGGGGTTGTCTGTTTTGCTGGGATTAAGGAGAGTGGAGAATCTTTTCCAGAATTTTTGAGGGTTTGTTTTATTGTTGTTTTGGAGTATAGAGAAGTAATTATGTCGATCAGTGATGATGAGCTTTTTTACTTTGTTTCTAAGTGTTTTGTATGCAGTATGGGTGGGGTGAGTCCTATTTTTCTGGTAATGTGCCCAAGCTTTATCTCTGTGGTGCATGGTTGCTAGTGTGTTTTTGGTTAGCCAAGGGGCAGTTTTGATTTTATTTATTTATTTTATTTATTTGTATTTGTTAACCGAGTTGGTCCAGCTGGGTAAGAATTACCCTTTTTCAGTGGAGACCCGAGGGGAAAATCCCCAAACAGACATACAAATACATACGAATAGAGACAAATTAACAATATTACAGAGGAAAACAATATTATGGGTGCAATGGATAAGAAAAACAAACAATGAAAGTTTGAGAATATGAGTAAGGTAGGTCAGAGGCATGCATGGAAAAGATTTATGAAAAGGTGTTCTGAGCAAGATCTCTGAATTAAGTTTTTGTCCTTATGGGAGCATGGTAGTCTAGGAGGTTTAAGAAAGTTGAGTTGAAGTGGGCAACTGCATTTTCTAGAGGTAGAATTTTTAGAGTGTTCCAGTTTATTGCTTTTAGAGAGTTAGAAAAGGTAATGGGGTTGAAGTTTTTTTGGTTGTGAGTAGTAATATAATTGTGATTAAGGTGTAAGGGTGAAGGGAGTCAATGTGTGAAGGTCGGTAAGTGGTCGCTAAGGGGATTGGGAAGGGTGCCACTGTCAGAGAAGTAATGGGGATGAGAGACTAAAATCCAGTCTAGGGTACTACCACTGGAGAGATTTTTTGAGGGGCGGGTTATGGAGTTGATTAGCTGTGAGAAATTATAGAGGTTGATGTCAAGTGGGTTTGTGGGCGACTGATTGGAGGACCAATTGATATTCATGTCTCCCAAAATTATTGTTTCATTGCTAATGTTGGTAGAAAGCCAGGGGAAGATGTCGTCAAGTGTAGAAATATTGTCACCAGGGGGGATGTAGAGGGAGGCTATACTTATGTGCTTGTGTTTGTTAACTTGAAGTAGTGCTAGGAGTAATTCAGCATTATTGAAGTGGGGAGTAGGTTTGTTATAGGGAGTAACTTCAATGAGGATGAGTATAGGAGAGCTACTCCTCCCCCTTTTTTGTGGGTTCTGTCATTTCTAATGATAGACTAGTTGGGTGGTGTTATTTCAGAATCTTTTATATGGGGTTTTAACCAAGTTTCAGAGATGGACAGGATATCAGGTTTATTATGTATAAGCCAGGCATGGAGGTTTGGGATTTTGTTAGATATACTTTGGGAGTTTAAAGAGGTAAGTAGTATGGACTTGTCTATAGTGGGTGTGGTGGGGAGGCCTGGGTTAGGGTGAATATCTTCAGATAATAGAATGGTAATTAGATGTAGGATTAGGTTGGAGAGGTAGTTGGACTGCTTAGAATATAGGTTGAGCTTTATTATAATTGTGAATGATTTGTTAGTTACTAAGGGGGTAGAATATTTATGAGGAGTAATAAGTTTATATGGAAAGAGTAGATTTGTTTTATAGGATATAAGCAGGGAGATATTGAGATGTGTGAGTATAAGAGTGGTGAGGTAAATGGTTGGTTATATGGAAGGATTGTGAGTGGTTAGTATTAATGGGCTGGGTGAGGTAGTATATGTAGGATATGTTGAGAAGAAGTAGTAGTAAAATGGAGAAGGATGAGGGTTTTGAAAGCATGGTGGGATACGGGTGTTAAGAGTAGGTATGTTGTGGCTGAGTAATTTACAGATGCAAGAGAGTTTTATGTTACAGAGGAGCAGGTAAGACTCTAATATTATGCAAAAACCACCAAATGAAGATAGAAATACGATTTGTATTACCACAAAAGGAAAAACTCCACTGCACTTCTGAAAATTGATTTAATCCACTCGAAGGTAAAAAAGCACAATAACTTCTTCTCCACAAATAAATTTCTCTAGCGCCTCGGCAGAACTTGCCTTTACAGAGTAAAAATTCCACAACACTGAATACTCACTTTAAATACATTTCAAAAGACACACCTCTACTAACAATCAAGTAATTACTATCAATTAATTACCAATTAAGAAGAAGACAAACTACAAGCAGTAAAAAAATGTTAAAAAACATCTATACTAAAAAGAATATATACATTTTATCATAAACTTATACCAAACTTTTCCAAGAACAATCATGGTTCAGTCCATTTGGATTTAAAGTATTAAATTTTAGTATAAGACATAATTCCTTTCTCCTTAATATTTGTTTTACATGATGTTCACTACAATATACCTCATTATTAACTTTATCCAATACTGTGGCTTTTAAATTGTCAGGTTTACTATTATGATACTTATAAAAATGTACTGCTAAAGGGCTACTTTCTTTCTGATTTTTAATATCTCTAACATGTTCTTTTAACCTACAACACAACGTTCTTTTGGTTTCTCCTATATAAAATTTACCACACGGGCATTCTATACCATAAATAACTTGTTCTGATTTGCAATTAAAAGTTCCTTTAGTATCAAAAGCAATTCCATTAATAATTTTGAACTGTGGAACTATATACTTACATATAGTACACTTTCCACATTTTTTAGTACCTTGATATTGCACTTGTTTGTACATTAACATCCTTGGTGTTTTAAATCGACTATGTACTATGAAATCCTGAACATTCCTTCCTCTACTATAAGAGAAACTAAGCCCACTATTGTTCAGAAATTCCAGTTCCTTTTTAAGAACATTCCAGCTGAACATAACTTGTGTCTTAACTTGTTCAGACAGTACAGAATATGTTGAAACAAAATAAACCATATCTTTTATTTCTTTCTTATTACAGTTATTACACTTACTATCATTTTTATAATTATTCTTAATTTTTTTAAGACTGTTTTTTAATTCATTCTCAGAATATCCTCTGTTCTTAAATTTATTATAACTTAACAGATATTCTTTCTCCCTCATGTTAGGGTTACTACATAGTCGCTTCACTCTATTAAATTCAGTGTAAGGAATAGATTTAATTACATGTGGTGGATGGTAACTAGTGCCATACAACACCAAACCTGAACCCTGAAACTTCCTATGTATTTGATGTTCTATCAATAAATTATTATGTCCTTTTAAAGTAATGTCCAAATATTGTACTGTATTGCCCATTTGTAATCCATCAAATTTTATATTCATATTATTATTCTCTATTTCCATCAAAAACTGATGAATACTATCTTGTCCTCCCCTGCATACAAACAACAAATCATCAATGTAAAGGAAATATCTATAGACATATTTTTTATAAAAAGAATTGGCATATATATATATTTTCTCAAATATACCCATAAAAATATTGGCATAACTGGGAGCAACTTTGTCTTCTTCTTAATTGGTAATTAATTGATAGTAATTACTTGATTGTTAGTAGAGGTGTGTCTTTTGAAATGTATTTAAAGTGAGTATTCAGTGTTGTGGAATTTTTACTCTGTAAAGGCAAGTTCTGCTGAGGCGCTAGAGAAATTTATTTGTGGAGAAGAAGTTATTGTGCTTTTTTACCTTCGAGTGGATTAAATCAATTTTCAGAAGTGCAGTGGAGTTTTTCCTTTTGTGGTAATACAAATCGTATTTCTATCTTCATTTGGTGGTTTTTGCATATTCATGGCTAGTGACTCCTTTGCTGCACTTCCAAGAATGTTTAGAGAATCCGGTATGGACAATACTCAAAAATCTATGGACAGTTTCTTGGTTTCATCTAATGGTACAGTGGGTGCCTTGAATGTTAGTAACAGAATAGGCAGAGAAGATGTTTCCGTTCCTGAAAGAGCTTCAGCAATGTATAATAAATGGCAGCAGGACAGAAAACTGTGGCAGCAAAATCCGTTTGTTAGAATTGGCAGGAAATCGGATGCTACAGTTGCTCCTGATATTCAAGAACTATTTTCTCAAATAGAGAAATTGTTATACAAAGAAACATCTGTTTTTTTGAATCTTCAAAGTTTACAGCGGTATGAGGAGTTGGACATTACTCCTCGGGGTCTACGAACTGTCAAAAGTCCATCAACTCCGTTTGATCTGATGAATGCCGAGGATAAACAGTTCCATGACAGATGGATACAAGCTGCACATCGGTGCAGTAGAGACTGGGTTCGTATATTAATAGAAAGAGACAATCTAAAAAAACAGAAGTTAAGGGAAGAAATCAAGAATCTATGTGTGGAAATCTGTAATAAAATCAAAAATGAGGACTTACAACAGTTTCTAATGCAAACAAATCAGCAATTATTGGACTATGAGTCAGATTTAATAGAACGGAAGAAAAACAAGTTGCATAGGGATTTGCGTGATTACGACAACAAGAGGGCGTTCCTATTTAACACCAAAGGGAACCGGAAGCGAGTACAATTCGAACGAGCGGAGCATAATGGCGTGGTAGGAGGAAAAGGGCAAGTTTCAGCTGAAAGTGGTTTATCACACACGGAAGAAGACTCAGATGCCGAATTATTTCCAGCACTCCCCAATCCAGGAAACAGCAAGGGACTGGAATGTTTTCAAAATGTTCACTCCAGTCGGAAGCGGAGTTGGAATGGACAGGGACAACAGAGGGGAGGGTTTGGGAATCAGCGGTATCACAAAAGGGGTAAATGGTACTGATTTTCACAACGAGTTGGGATGTCCATTGAACTGTGAGTATGTAGTTAATTTGTCAGGAATTGAACTAACAGAAAATGATAGAAATGTATTAAATAAGGGGTTAAAATTTATTCCAACTGTTCTACCTAGAATTCACATGTTAAAGGCTGATGTTTATAATTTTGCTAGAAAGTTACATCTTATGGATTTTTTCAAAAATAACAAGGATGTAAATATTGAAAATGAAGGAAATGAATTTATAGACCTTAACATAACTAGTACAGAAGATGAGTTTTTTTCTTGTGACTCTGAATTAAATAGTAGAGAATATAATGAATTGGATACAAGTAAAATTATGGTAAAAAGTTCGTTTACACCTCCATATCGCAATGACAATATTAAATACTTATATAAATCATTGTTACATAATTTGGAAGCAGATTTTTATTATTTTAAGCAGTATCAAGCTCAAATTAATTATAATTTACATAAAGAAGAATGGAATAGCTTGATAAACTTGGGACAAAATGACAACATGGTATTTAAACCCTCGGATAAAGGGGGAAAATTGGTAATAATGAATGTCATCCAATACTTGGATATGTGTTATACACATTTAAAAAAAAATGAAGTATATGAAAAAATCGAAATATCTGAATATGTGGATGCACAGAGAAAATATGAATATATTATAGATAAAGGATATAGATTAAGACATTTTTCTTATAAAGATGTGAAAGAAAAATTTAATATAAATAAACCAAGAATGCCATGTTTTTATTGTTTACCCAAATTACATAAAATGAGTTTCCCACCGGGACGTCCCATAGTTTCAGCCACTGATAGTTTTTTACATAAAATTTCTATTTTTTTACATACATATTTAGCATCATATGTATATAAATTGCCATCATATATTAAGGATGTATTTTCTCTTATTAATTGTATAAAAACTATAAGATGGGAAGAAAGTATGTATTTTGTGGTGATAGATGTAGTAAGCTTATATACAAGCATAAAACATGAGGATGGACTGTTGGCTGTTAAGCAATGTATAGGTGATACAGTTGTTGCTGATTATGTGTTAGAATTGCTACACATGTGTTTAAACAATAACATATTTGAGTTTAACGGAGAAATCTATAGACAAAGGCAAGGAACAGCCATGGGGGCTGCATTTGCTCCCAGTTATGCCAATATTTTTATGGGTATATTTGAGAAAAAAAATATATATGCCAATTCTTTTTATAAAAAATATGTCTATAGATATTTCCGTTACATTGATGATTTGTTGTTTGTATGCAGGGGAGGACAAGATAGTATTCATCAGTTTTTGATGGAAATAGAGAATAATAATATGAATATAAAATTTGATGGATTACAAATGGGCAATACAGTACAATATTTGGACATTACTTTAAAAGGACATAATAATTTATTGATAGAACATCAAATACATAGGAAGTTTCAGGGTTCAGGTTCGGTGTTGTATGGCACTAGTTACCATCCACCACATGTAATTAAATCTATTCCTTGCACTGAATTTAATAGAGTGAAGCAACTATGTAGTAACCCTAACATGAGGGAGAAAGAATATCTGTTAAGTTATAATAAATTTAAGAACAGAGGATATTCTGAGAATGAATTAAAAAACAGTCTTAAAAAAATTAAGAATAATTATAAAAATGATAGTAAGTGTAATAACTGTAATAAGAAAGAAATAAAAGATATGGTTTATTTTGTTTCAACATATTCTGTACTGTCTGAGCAAGTTAAGACACGAGTTATGTTCAGCTGGAATGTTCTTAAAAAGGAACTGGAATTTCTGAACAATAGTGGGCTTAGTTTCTCTTATAGTAGAGGAAGGAATGTTCAGGATTTCATAGTACATAGTCGATTTAAAACACCAAGGATGTTAATGTACAAACAAGTGCAATATCAAGGTACTAAAAAATGTGGAAAGTGTACTATATGTAAGTATATAGTTCCACAGTTCAAAATTATTAATGGAATTGCTTTTGATACTAAAGGAACTTTTAATTGCAAATCAGAACAAGTTATTTATGGTATAGAATGCCCGTGTGGTAAATTTTATATAGGAGAAACCAAAAGAACGTTGTGTTGTAGGTTAAAAGAACATGTTAGAGATATTAAAAATCAGAAAGAAAGTAGCCCTTTAGCAGTACATTTTTATAAGTATCATAATAGTAAACCTGACAATTTAAAAGCCACAGTATTGGATAAAGTTAATAATGAGGTATATTGTAGTGAACATCATGTAAAACAAATATTAAGGAGAAAGGAATTATGTCTTATACTAAAATTTAATACTTTAAATCCAAATGGACTGAACCATGATTGTTCTTGGAAAAGTTTGGTATAAGTTTATGATAAAATGTATATATTCTTTTTAGTATAGATGTTTTTTTAACATTTTTTTACTGTTTGTAGTTTGTCTTCTTCTTAATTGGTAATTAATTGATAGTAATTACTTGATTGTTAGTAGAGGTGTGTCTTTTGAAATGTATTTAAAGTGAGTATTCAGTGTTGTGGAATTTTTACTCTGTAAAGGCAAGTTCTGCCGAGGCGCTAGAGAAATTTATTTGTGGAGAAGAAGTTATTGTGCTTTTTTACCTTCGAGTGGATTAAATCAATTTTCAGAAGTGCAGTGGAGTTTTTCCTTTTGTGGTAATACAAAAAGACTCTAATATTAGTGAGGGAATGGAGAGTTGATTGATGGTTGATATGGGTGGAATTAGGAAGTGGGTGTTGACAGAGTAATGAAGACTAATTGGCCAGGCAGGGTAGTGGGTGTGGTTATGAAGGAATAAATGTAGAGGTGCTGGGGGTGGGTGGAATATGGGGGCAGGGTAGGGGAGTAGAGTGAGCCCACATGGTGAACGGAGGGGGTAGAGCCAGAGCCAAAGGAAGGCAGGAGAAGAATGATAACCAATCAGTGGAGTGTTGATTGCAGAAGGTAAGTACAGGGGACAGGGATTTAGTAGGATAGAGTGGGCCTAATGTTTAAGAAAAAGAGAGAGAGAGAGAAAATAGAGAATTTAGAACTATACAGAAGACAAGAAATTAAAGCGAAGATATGGGAAGACAAAAATAGTGAGGAGAGGGTGCCATCTAGTGGACAAATTCTAAAGTACACCTGTGGCTCCACCATGGCAATCCCTGGACCGGGAGGAGAGAAGACAGGCTAGTGTAAATCAGGGAGGTAGAAGAGGGGCAAGTATGGGGGATACAGAATTAAGAAGGGTTTGGCTGCTGGCTTTCCTGGCAAGGGTGCATGCTGAAACACCTACCAAGACTTTAGACAAATAAAATAATTCAGAGGTTTAGCAGCAGTTGCACATACTTTCTTAGTTCCTTCAGTAGTTATACTTCTAGGAGAAGCTTGGTTCTATTCCCATAAAGGGGATGAGGCAGCAGAGATTGTTTTAATTTATTTTAAGTCTAGGCGTCCAACCAGGCGTAGTCACAAAGGGTAATGCTGGGCAAGAAAGCTGGAGAACAGGAGAGAATGTTGAGAGAGAGAATTTGTATTATATTAAGCAATACAGAAATACATTGGCTCCCAGCAACAGTAACAAACAGGTATCAGACATGTGATTAAAAATCAACAAAATATTCAAAGCAACAATAAGTCTGAGATTTAAAACCCTTTGGCTAGTGTATTTTGTTTCATTTAAGTTGCCAATGCTGAAATTGTAACAGAAAACACAAATAAATAAGTACATGGGATTGTACTGTAACACTGTATGCTTCTACTCACAAATCTAAGAGTACTCTCTCTCTCTCTCTACATATATATATATATATATATATATATATATATATATATATATATATATATATATAATATATATATATATATATAGGTATATACATATATAAATATATATATATGTATATATATATATATATATATATATATATATATATACCTGTATATATGTAAACATATACGTATGTATATATGTATATATAGATATATATATATATATATATATATATATATATATATATATATATATATATATGTGTGTGTGTGTGTGTGTGTGTGTGTACATGTATATGTATATATATATATATATATATATATATATATATATATATATATATATATATATATATATATACATATATATATATATATATATATATGCATGTATAGATATATATATATATATATATATATATATGTCTCTCTCTCTCTCTATATATATATATGTATATATATATATATATATATATATATATATATATATATGTGTATAACATATGTGCATAACATGTAGTGGAATCATACCCCAGCACCAATAGTCACAACCTCCTAGTGCAAGGGGATGTCATGTAAGTATTGCAGGTATAGATGTAGACATTTACTACTGTAACAGAGGTTGTCTTAACAGAAATGTTGTGTGAGAAGTCACATCTGATATTGACATGTACGCCATCAGTTAATGACACATATTGTTAGAGTTTGTGAATTGTGAATATAAGGTTGAAATTAATTCTGCTACAAATATATGAAAGATAAAGAATAAAATAAAAGTTTGCTTTAATGTAGGAATATAGCTTAACAATTTAAAAATGGCATTCAATTGTATGACATAGCTCTCGCTGAAATAAGTGAAAAACAAAGAAGATCTATTAATGAACACAATATATTTCCTGAGCAGTTTGTTTCCTTTCAGACTTCTGATAATGGACATGTTTTTATAGTATGTGTTTTCCTCAAGATAAATGTTTGTCACAGTATTAAGAAAAGCTGACGTAATTCCTCAAGATACATGTTTGTCACAGTATTAAGAAAAGCTTGTTGTAATTCCGCATAGATAAATGGACATGTTTTTTTATAGAATCATCAGAAAAAAAGCCTAGAAAATAAATTTTGGAAATCAAGTATTATATGCTTTTCTCATGTTTGCAGAACAGTTTACAAATATCCATTAACAGACAGGAACAGCATCAGAACAGCTTGTACAGATGTTTCCTTTCAGATTTCTGTTAATGGCATCCTCACATCAGCAAAATTGCTTACAAGTAAATCACAAAAGAACAATGCAAAAGTCTACCAAGAGGAAAAAAATCTATGTGCTTGATTAGAACTGTATATAACTGTATTAATTCAGATATGTTAGAGGTATTTTGGTAGAAAAACACTTGTTTCATGGTATTGTATGGAGAAAGGAGAGTCATCATCTATACTGTTTGTGAAGAAAAACTTTGTAAATATATGCTACAAACTAACAGAAGAGTGCGTGTGGTTTGTTTATAAAAAGCTATTTATTGGTTACTGCTCTTAAAGTCAGATGCTCCATCAGTGTATAGTCTGCAATTTTCTGTGGTTAACAGACTGTGATAATTAGACTTTGTATTCAATAAACAGCCAGCAAGACTTTTTGCCTTAAGAAGACTTTGGATCCAGCACAGCAAAGAAGCAGCGCACACATAAAATAAAATTTTCAATGGTGACCCTAACGAACATTCCTAGCCTGTACCCCAAAACAGGGGGAGTGGGTAATGCCTTGTATAAGGTCACTCTTGTAAAAGCACAGTAACTAACATTTATGTGAAGTACTTCAGATTTCTACAGTTTTCTACAGTTTTCTACAGTTTCCAGGAAAAATACAGTTCATCAGATGTCTGAATCCGGAGTGAGACTGAAGTGCAGGAAGGTGAGCAGTGCCATAAATTCTCCAAAAAAGGTACAATACAAAGTTACAAGATTGAAATTGCCAGTTTTGCTGTACCAACTTCACAAGTCTACCAAGAGGAAAAAATAAAATCTATGTGTGTGACTAGAACTGTATATAACTGTATTAATTCAGATATGTTAGAGAGGTATTTTGGTAGAAACACACTTGTTTCAAGGTATTGTATGGAGAAAGAAAAGTCATCATCTATACTGTTTGTGAAGAAAAACTTTGTAAATATATGCTACAAACTAACAGAGGAGTATGTGTGGTTTATTTATAAAAAGCTATTTATTGGTTACTGCTCTTAAAGTCAGATGCTGCATCAGTGTATATTTTGCAAGTTTCTGTGGTTAAAAGACTGTGATAATTAGACTTTGATTTCAGCAGTAAACAGCCAGCAAGACTTTGTGTCTTAAGAGGACTTTGGATCCGGCACAGCATAGAAGCAGAGTATACATAAAATAAAATGTTCACATATTACAAGATCATCATAGTATCATACCACACAAATCACAGTAATGATCCTGTGGAATACAGCACAGATATGACCAATAAATGTGGACAGTCTGATACACTCTGGTCAGTCCAGCGGTATACACAGCACCCCTAAGTGCAAGACGTGTGGACCAAGCCTGACAAAGTGGATGTTTACACCCATGTAAATGAGGATATTACATAAATACTGGAATAGATAAGCTCACACAGTTTATGCATTCACACACACCTGTCTGTCCTGACACATAATACCTGGAGGAGCAGAGGTCACAAGCCCACATACTACCCACTAGTTAGTGACATACATCTGTGCAGCATCCCACTTCTTTGTCAGAAATACACAACAGTTATGGTGGCCCGACAACAGTACATGTGACAAATATCTGGACATAACATCACACTGGGTAAATGCACTGAGCTGCTAGGCATGTTACAAAGCACTGTGCAAACTACTGGCAGACTGCCACAACACTGGCCTATATTTATTATGGCAGAATACACATGTACCTGCAAATATAGCAGGCACTACAGGCATGTAACAGCATAGAGTAACAACCTGTGTGAAAGTGCATACCCACAACCAATCTGAACACAGTCACAGTCACATATGGTGAGCGTACTTAATATTACAGTATATGGACTGTGTGAACAACACCATCCTCATATGTGCCAGTCACACACCAACCCTACATATACTGGGCCAATACACAGTATATTGCAATGCCTGGCTGTGGTATGGGACATGTGTCGGTATGGCTCTACAAACATGTACGCCAATAGAGTACCATACACTGCAGCAGCATGCAACATCACATATCACAGGACCAAGAACAATGACATCAACCACAGTCTGTACACAGGCCAAGATACATATTCACATTACACAGTCTGTCGACAATCACCATAAGTACACTGACCTTACTATTGTACACACTACAACAGAATATCCAGGTTTTGTCCTCAAGCATAAGGCCTACTATACATAACATGTCTAGCAGTCTGATATCTCACTGGCATGTTATCAGGTTTGATATCAGTAAATAATGATGTACTGAACATATGCACCTCTTACTGCATGACATATGAACAAAGGTTGACAGAGTTGTGGCTGGAGGAGCTAACACAGGGCCAGTATTGACATGTTGCTGTGATGAACCCGTACATTTACTGGTGTAACATGGATTGTTGTGACATATGTCTACTGAGGGATATGAAGTCAGTAACTGACATGGTTGTCACCATGTACTGACTGCAATCCTTAGAGTATGCTACTGCATTTCTAAAGATAGGACATGTGTCAGTAACACAACACATTTAAGACTCCAAACTCTGACCAGTCTGCAGATAGCCCTACAGGTGGGAGTTTCCCCAACCACATAACACTACCACGACAGATATTAAATCATGTAGACCAGCCATATCCACACAAACCCTGTTAAACTAACATTACTTCAAATGTAAAAGATCAATACTTACATTCTGTCCTCATGTCGGGAACATCCCCCTCCTGTTTGTTGGCCTGTCTCCACAGTGTATGTTGTAAGAGGTATATCTAACTACCCTCTGTGATGCTGTTTGTCAAACACCAACATGAAGTCCTGCTCACAGTGAATGAAAAGGGCCAACACCCACATGATGTTTATAGTTATAGGAGTGTGTTTCCATGCAGTTGTCTATAGGAATGATACCACAACTGTTCCACATGCAATCAGCTAGTGGGGGACTGCAGTTTGTGCACAGGCCATCAGCTGATCATGAGCATCACTTACAAAACATAAGCTGCTGCCTAAGCAAAGCAGGTGTACTTCTCCACATCCACCACAGAGGGAGTGAGAGAGACAGACAGAGACAAAGTAAGAAAGGAAGGGGGTAGGATTGTAAGAGCTAAGCATGTTTGTGTTACACACTTACCAGTACTGGGTTTCAACCCCCTATCTGACTATGCATTGCTATTATTAGTTATTGCATGTGCCACAGAGCTTACATGTTAGAGAGCTGTCCAAAGGTATCTTTGAAGGTGAGTGACACCAGCAACAGTACTAAAAGAGGGATAAGGTAATTGTAGTACATGTGGCTGTCCACAAAAGTAGGTGTCAAGGAAGACACAACCACACTCTCTCAGGGACTCACACACATTATCACAGTTGGCAGGGTCAGGATTAGAATTCCTAACTAACTAGTTTGTTGCACTACAGTATTACGCACGTATCACATGCACCACAGAGCTTATCAGGCTGATATATGGGCAAAGGGTATTTCAAGGTGACTGACATCAGACGGCATGCTACAGTAGGGCAATGGGAGGTGTAGTGAGTGTGAATGGCTTCCAAATCATTAATCTCCACACACACACACACACACACACACACACACACACACACACGCACACATGCACACACGCACACATGCGCACACACACTCACAGACACACATTTGCCAGTACTGACATGCATGGGTTCATTGCTTTACAGGTGTGTAGTAGTTGACTGTGCCAGAAGGCTGTACAAGGCTAGGCAAAGGGTATACCTTGACATCAGGCCTCATGACAATGGTCTCCAGTGTGTCTCAGGGGTGTAGTCCCTGCATTTGTCCACACAGGTGGGTCTTGTATTCACCATCCACTCATCTGGGTTACTATTGTGGGTGGCCAGTGCTGTGCAATGCTTGCCATGTATGTGTTCTATATTCCATAACATGGACATTGTCTGGGTTGTGCACATGTCCCACATGCATGTTCGGTGACATTTGAAAGTGTTCCTGGGGTCTCTGGAGCATGTTGTGTGGACAGATTGTTATCATCTGATGTGGCATTCCTAACCTCGTGTGGTGGGAACTGGTTATGGACCTGAGGTTGTGCCTGCACCTACATTGACAGCATGATACAGGTATTCACTGGTGTTTGTGGCATCTGTCCATACAGGACATGTGTATAAGGCATGGTATTTATTTTGTGGGTTACATTTGCAGACTCTGCAGTTGTTACAGGCGTCTAGTGGGGAACATAGCAAAAGACCACTATAAGCAATTATTTGCCTATTGTAGGGATGGAACAGGGTGCCATGTCCTCTGTAGTCCACTGCAATCACACTGTGCTTACTGTGGGCAATATGCAGGGAACTACCAATATAGTGGTTGTTGCCTAGCCAAGTGCGTTTGTGTATGAGACATGGGAGGAGAGTGTTCTCTGGGTAATACAAGGGTTGCCTATATTGTTCGCCAATCCATAATGTCACATGTAGGGGTATGGATTGTCTACACCAGCCTCCCTGCTATTTGACATTTGTTGTCCTTGTAAGGTGGACATTGTGACATATAGTAGATCCTCAATATAAGTATTTTGCAAAACCCACCCCACAATGAGTCCTGTTATTACACAATCACATCTACCTCCACACAGGATACTGATGACAAACACACACACACACACTTGGCAGTACTGAGATTCAAACCCCTGCTGAGCCCTGGTATTGCTACTACAGTGTACCACATTTATTGCACGTGCCGTGGAGCTTATAGGGTTAGCCCTACTCCAACAGTGTATTTCAAGGAGAATGACATCAACGGGCTTGATAAAGTAGGGCAATGGAAAGTGTAGTGACTTTGACCTCAAAAGCATTGATCTCTACACACAGAGTTTCACAGTTGCCATGTCTGGGATTTGGACACCTATCTAACTAGTATATCACACTAAAGTATTAGCCAGTTATAGCACACGCCACAGAGTGTATAGGGCTAGCCCTACTCCAAAGGTGTATTTCAAGGTGAATGACATCAGCAGGATTGCCAAAGTAAAGCAATGGAAAGTGTAGTGGCTGTGAATGGCCTCAAAAGCATTGATCCCTACACACACAAACACAATTTCACAGGTGCCATGTCTGTGATTAGAACTCCTACCTAACTAATACAGAGGAGTGGTTTAAAGCAGTAACTTGTAGTTTATTGGCCATTTTGGGTCATTTCCTGTCTTTTCCAGCCCCCTGCTATAAAGCACGCTTTGGTGGGCTTTAGCGCGATTTAGCGTGGAGTTGCTACAGGAGCACACAAGAGCAGCGGCGGTTAATCAAGGTTAAACTATTCGGGCTGCCTAAATTCCACTCTTCAAATTTTCCCTTAAAACAGCCTTCCTTGAACTATACTGCTGATCAAACCAGCGTATTCTATATCTAGAAAGTCCAGCTCTACTTGATTCTTAAGTAGATTATTCTTTATCTGTAAAGACTAGCACTTGCTCCTAAAGTATTTTTTACTTTGATATAGCACTTTTATTATACATAGTACCCCACTAGCCAAAATCCCTTTTCGATCACCCACATCCCCCGGAGTCTTTTCAAAGTCCTTGTCTATTCCTTCTAGCATGTCGAGGGATCAGTTGCTAGTGTCCTCTCCTGCTCAGCTGGTGAATCTGGGAATATTGAGGCAATGTTACAATTGCCTCATGTACACGGACAACCCTCTCCTTCTTCCACAAAACACAAATACATGCGAGAGATGCAACTATATAGCCAAACTGGAGGCTGAGCTCTCTCAACACAGGACTGGCAAGACCAGACAGGAGGAGAAGGTAACCTCACACACCACAAACCCAGTCTCACATAGTATTATCAATACTTCAAATCATACACATAAATACACAAAGACATACTCGGAGGCTCTGATCAAAAATCTACCAAAACAGCAGAGGCCACCAAAGCAGACACCCAAACATCTGCCACCTCAGGACACAACACATTCAACACATAGACCACATAGTCAGTGTGCCAAACAGTCACAGCCCTTAAGGCCAAACACAATGCCAGACACACTCGTCATTGGTGACTCCATAGTCAGACACACTGACGTCCCGCTCACCAGATTGAGTAAGGAGAAAGTCACAGTAAGCTGCCCGTTGGGCGCTAGAATCCGCCACATAGCATAAGCACTCAGGTCTCTCAACAGCAGGTACAAGTACGACTCTGTCATTGTCCACGCTGGTGTGAACGACCTGAGATGTACCTCCTTGGACTACATGAAAAGAGACATAGAGGAGCTCTCTGATTATGTAGCCCAGGCAGGTATGACCCTGACCTTGAGCAGTATCCTACCTTCACCTAGAATGATGCCACAATGCAGTGATAAGATGATCAGCTTTAATAATTGGCTTAAATTTTGGTGTCATTCAAAGGGGATCCAATGTCTATCTGCCTGGGATGACATGCTGGACAAGCCATGCTGCTTCGCAAGGGACGGCTTGCACCTGTCACCCTGGGCTTCGGATATTGGCAAATGCTCTTGCCACCCCCATAGTGCCTTTTTAGGCAAAGCTCAAATTCTAAACCTACCACCCTAGAACACAAAAAAGGAAAAAAACTAAGGGTAATGCTGCTCAGTGCCAGAAGTCTCAATCTCAAGATGCACACACTCGAGGCCCTTCTCAGTATGGAGAACATCGATGTTTGTGCTGTGACAGAAACCTGGTTCAAGGCTCCTGAGAGCACCCCAGCACTATCAGGTTTCACCTCATATCATGCGTTCCAGCCCCAAAATCCGGACAACACCAAGAAAGGAGGGGAGGTGTCCATATTCATAAAGGACACACACACCTCAAGGTTGGTGGCAACGCACGATGCATCGGAGACCATCCAGGTGCATTAACCATAGGCAAGACTGCTCTGCAATTTGTAGCATGTTACAGGCCACCCTCTCAAACTCAGGAACCTCACATGGCCTTCCTGAAAACACTGGAGAGGATAAATGTATCTCCAAATACCATCATACTAGGTGATTTCAACTACCCTAATATAGACTGGGAACACTATTCAAGCCCAAACACTCTAGCCCAAAGGTTCCTGGAGTTCATAAACTCAAATGCCATGGAACAACTAGTCACCATCCCCACAAGAGGAGAAAACATACTTGATCTCATCATCACGAACATGGGATCACAATGTTCAACACCAGAAGTATACCCCTCACTGGTGAGATCAGATCATAAACTAATCTCGCTGGAGGTCCTCATCCCGCCCCACCTGAAATAAAAAAGACCACAGTGAAAAACTTCTCAAAAGCCGACTTCACACTTCTAAAAACTAGTGTGGTCTCCTTTAAGGCCCCTGAGCCAGTGGTAAACATTACTCAAACCGCTGAATCACTTACAAATGCCTTCTACCAGCACCTACAGGACTGCATGGATCAGGCAATCCCAAACAAAACTAAGACTCTTTGTACCAAAGGCAAGCGTCCAGTCTGGTGGACCCCAGCCATAAACAAGCTCTACAACAAAAGGAGGAAGCTACTACAAGATAGAGCAAAATCCTTGAAAGATAAGACACCTTTGATCATTATAAGTAAAAAACTAAGAGCTCTCATAAAATCATCCAAGGCAAATTTTGAGAGAAAAATCACCAAGGACTCAAAAGACAATCATAAGGCCTTCTTTAGCTATGTTAGAAACCTAGGAGGAAACTCCCAGATATGCTCGGAATTAGTTCAAAATGATGTGAAGATTACTGAACCTACACACATTGCCAACATACTGGCTGACAGGTTCAGTGCAAACTCCCCCCCCCCTCAAAAGGAGAGATATCTATACCAGAGGATTGTAGCCCCCCAAACATCTCCAACGCCTAGGTGAGAACTGCTCTCTCCAAGGCAAAAAACACAGCATCCATGGGACTGGATGGTGTCCCCGGCTGTGTGCTCCACGAACTCAATGAGGAATTAAACCCGCAGTTAGGACAGCTGTTTAATCTTAGCCTCACCTCAGGATATGTACCCAAGGAGTGGCGCACGGTGACTGTGGTCCCACTTCATAAGGGCGGTGCCTCCACCGACCCTGGAAATTACCGTCCCATTAGCTTGACAAGCCTTATCTGCAAAGCCATGGAGAGGATCATAATGGAACTCATAAATAAAGACATAGGGAACTTGCAGACTTTGGATCCATCCCAGTTTGGCTTTGTCAAAGGCAGATCATGCCTCTTAAACTTGGTTGACTTTTTTTCGAAACAGTCACCAAGGCCATTGATGAGGGCAGGGCAGTCCATACAACCTACTTCGACCTGGCAAAGGCCTTCGACACAATACCCCACTCAGGTATCATCGAAAAACTCATCGGCTTAAATGTAAACCCATACATCACAAGATGGGTTGCAAACTGGCTAAGTGACAGAACCCACAGGGTCAGAGTTGCTGGCGCCATGTCAGACTCAAAGCCCGTCACAAGTGGTGTCCCACAGGGCTCAGTCCTGGGACCACTCTTGTTCGGCATCTACTTTTCTGAAGTACAAGCAAACCAGGAGGGTTATGGCTGACAAAGTTTGCAGATGACTGCAAACTGGGTGCCATAGTCGAAAACACATCTGACACAGATATCCTTCAGAAGGGCCTCACAGAAATAGATAACTGGTGCCAGAGCCATGGCCTAAAGTTAAACGCCAAGAAATGCATAGTCATACCCTTCGGGAAAAACAAGGTTACCCCTAGCTACCATATAGGTGTCAATCCACTGAGCACAGAAGAAGTCATCAGGGATCTGGGGACCCAGTTTGACAGTAACCTTTTGTTTGACACTCATGTTGCCAAAGTAGTTAGAAAAACCTTCTACATTGCCCACCTGATCATGAAAGGATTCACATCTAGATCTAGGGAGGTCATCGTCCCCCTGTACTCATCACTCATTAGACCTATGATTGAGTACAATGCCCCATTCGGAATGTATCTGACCTGACACCTGCAGCAGCTGGAAAGGCCCCAAAAGTTCCTCACCAAAAGGATAAAGGGTCTCAAAAATATGTCTTATGCTGCCAGACTGAAAGAACTCCAGCTCTATTCAGTCGCATACCGCTTGCTCAGAGGTGACCTGTGCCTGACATATAAGGCCATGTCAAACCCAGATTTGATGAATATGCTTCACCTCAAAAAATCTAGATCCCTCAGAACCACAAGGGCGGGAGACTTAAACCTTGACATGGTTATTAATAGAACATGCTGGAGGGACAGATTCATCACCCAGAGATTCCCTATGCTGTGGAACAAAATCCCGGTACATGTGAGGCAGAGCACCTCACTGGCCTTGTTCAAGAGGAATCTTGACCAATGGATGGGAGATCGCAGATATACCCCAGGGATTACTTCAGTGTCACTGCTTGACAGAGGCACAGCAAAATAATAGGCATAGTTTTCTTCAAACTAAAGGGGTGGCGAAAGCCACATAACTATGGGCTAGGCTTATAAATGCCCTTGGGCAGATAGCCTAGTATGAACCTATGAACCTATGAACATCACATGATAGCATTACTTAGTTATAGTATGCGCCATGGAGCTTATAGGGCTAGCCCTACTCCAGAGGTGTATTTCATGGTGAATGACATCAGCAGGCTTGCCAAAGTAGGGCAATGGAAGGTGTAGTGACTGTGAATGGCCTCAAAATCATTGATCCCTACACACACAAACAAACACACACACACACACAGAGTTTCACAGTTGCCATGTCTGGGATTAGAACTCCTACATAATTAGTACATCACACAATAGCATTACGCAGTTATATCATGTGTTCTGGAGCTTACAGGGCTAGCCCTTCTCCAACGGTGTATTTCAAGGTGAATGACATCAGCAGGCTTGCCAAAGTAGGGCAATGGAAAGTGTAGTGACTGTGACCGGCCTCAAAAGCATTGATCCCTGCACACACACACAAACACACACACACACACAGAGCTTCACAGTTTTCATGTTTGGGATTAGAACCCCTACCTAACTACTATATCACACTATAGCATTATGCAGTTATAGCACACACCATTGAGCTTATAGGGGTAGCCATACTCCAATGGTATATTTCAAGGTGAATGACATCAGCAGGCTTGCCAAAGTAGGGCAATGGAAAGTATCATTACTGTGACTGGCCTCAAAAGCATTGATCCCTACACACACACACACACACGCACACACACACACACACACACACACACACACACACACACACACACACACACACACACACACGCACACACACACACAGTTTCACAGCTGCCATGTCTGGGATTAGCACTCCTACCTAACTAGTATATCACACTATAGCATTACGCAGTCACAGCACATGCCACAGAGCTGATAGGGCTGGCCCTACTCCAACAGTGTATTTCAAGGTGAATGACATCAGCAGGCTTGCCAAAGTAGGACAATGAAAAGTGTAGTGAGTGTGACTGGCCTCAAAACCATTCATCCTTACACACACAAACAAACACACACAGAGTTTCACAGTTGTAATGTCTGAGATTAGAACTCCTACTTAACTAGTACATCACACTATAGCATTACCGCCATGGAGCTTATAGGGCTAGCCCTACACCATCGGTGTATTTCAAGGTGAATGACATCAGCAGGTTTACCGAAGTAGGACAATGGAAAGTGTAGTGACTGTGACTGGCCTCAGAAGCATTCATCCCTACACACACAAACAAACAAACACACACAGAGTTTCACAGTTGCCATGTCTGTGATTAGAAGTCCTACCTAACTAGTACATCACACTATAGCATTACAGAGTTATAGTATGTGCCATGGAGCTTATAGGGCTAGCCCTTCTCCAACAGTGTATTTCAAGGTGAATGGCATCAGCAGGCTTGCTAAAATAGGGCAATGGGGAGTGCAGTGTGTGTGAATGGGCCATAAACCATTCTTCTGGAAGCACACACACAACACTCAGTCTCACACATCTTTACATTTGACAGGACTGTGTATACAACTGTTAGATGAATAATGACTTGTACTGTCATGTTACACAGTTATCACAAGCACCACAGACACTATAGTCCTAAGGGCTACCAGAAGCAAATATCTACAGTGATAGACATTTGCACATCATGTGGTATTGGCCAATTGGATATGTGCTGGGTGGGACAGGCCTCATGATGGGAAGCTCTTTGTCACTGTCTGTCACTCTCTTCCCCACATATATGTATGTGTATTTTTGACCTATTATAGTGTGTTGTCCTTGGATATATGTGTGTATTTCTATCAGATGTGTGTGCAAAGCATGACTGGTGTGAAATGTGGAGTGTGTGCACAGACATCTGCAACTGACAGATATTTATAGTCCACTGTTGTTGCCAGACTGGGTAGTGTGGGAACATGCCCAGCATGACCCTTCTGTATTTTGTTATCAGACATGGGCTTCGTTTCTCTAAGTGTGGGAGCATGGCCAGTATGACCTTCTGTATTGAATGTGTGAATCCATTCCAGATAGGTTGTACTCCAGTGCAGGCATCTGTGTTCTACACCTACAGCTAGCAACCTGTTTCTGCAGGATATCTGTAGATAGGGTGACAATATGGGGTCACAATGGGCAAAAGATAATGGGATACTGTAAATAATTTTGTTTGTGCTGCTTCTGCTACATGGCGTTGGTGTTAGCAGAGATATTAAGACATATGTGCTGTTTTTACACTGTGATGTTTTTTGTCATCAACTACTGACAGGTATACGTATTTGCTCACAGTAATTTCCTAGGGGATACAAGATGAATGAAGCTGTGTCCAGTATTGTGGTCTTGCACAATCATGCCATTCTGGAGGGGGAGCTGCAGACACTTGCTGATGGGTCTGTGTAAATGGACCATCACCTTGGTACTGTGGTGACTGAGGATCCCATGCTTGTACATTTATTGACATGACAGAATGGTCATATCCTACTATGGCCATACCTCACAGCTGTACAGATTCACACAGGTTACCCAAAGGCAGGGCTCATATTTCTGGTCATTACCCCTTCACATTGTGGTTTATGAGCAGGTTTGTAGCCACTCATTCCTGTGTTTGCAGGCAGGGATAGTATGTGCACACATCTGAGTTTCAGACTTCACAAACTCCATGGCGTCCATGCTTCTACCCCCCCCCCTCTGTTATTCTATCCTCTTCCTAACATTATGCCAATGATATCTGATAAGTATCCTTATAGTTATCACTTCATCCCAGCAGTGTTTAGGGGTTGGTCCACAGTTCATGCAGTAGGATACGGTGGACATGCTACTGGGATTTGTCAACATGGTCTTGCTTTTGAGTTCTGTGGACTGTATTATGTTGTTATTTGGGAGTCCATGTGATAACATACATTGGCAGTACGGGCGAGACACAGGCCTTTGACAGAGGACTGTACGGCATTTGGTATTGATGCTGGCCATCTGTAGCAGGCCAGTGCATTCTGTCACTCTTACAGTCCCAGGCTGCAAGCCACTGTATTCCTCTGGGGTGACAGGGTAGGTGTGCGAGGTGTTAATGGCAATAGTTTCTGTCCTTATTAATCCATTGATGTGGATGCTGACAGGGTGCTGCTTACAGCTAGGGACACACCTGCATGGGACACCTCTTCAGCATGCTGTGACTATTCCCATACAGAGGTGGGGGTCATATTGTACTCATTCCCAACAGCAGGGATATGACCTGTGAGGTACCTGTGGCTGATGGCGGGGTGAGTTGAGTGCATGTGTGCTATGGAAGCTACTTGCAGCTGATTCACAGATATACATGGGGCATTCCACTTATGCTGGCTTGTGCGGGGACATCAGCGGTTTCTCAGTACTTTATACCTGTGCCTTTTGTGGTCTGCCAGTGTTTGGCCAGACTACATCAGTAGCCCATACTAAACAGCCAACTAATAAGCTGCTAACCTGTATGTACAAATCCAAAGGTGTGCCCATTTGACAGTAACATGTTATACACTCTCTGTTTAGGGTACTTCCACCTGTGTGCTGTTTATATGTCTGGGCCCACATTCATGCCATGTCCATCTTTCAGATGGTGACAGATATTACATCTGAACAATTAGTATGGATTACTGCAGGATTTCGTCTTGCTGGGATGCATTGTGTTTGGCACTGCAGTTGTGAGAAACTGGCCCTGTCATCAACATTACTGGCCAGTGGCCACCGGGACACAACTCTCCATGCCTGCATGCTGACCACTTTCACACAATATACAACACACAACAACCTAACACAGAGAGGCCTGCATATTGCACACGTGCAACAATCTATCCTGCTACTTTGGCCAGCTCAGGTAATTTGTGCTCCACTGTTTTATACCCACACATACATGTTACTACATTTCTACATAGGATGGGGTAGCACACTTGACAACTGTAAACATTTGCCATGACTGTAGTGGTATTTCAGGTACTCTGTTGGCTTCCATTTCATTCTGTATTCTGACCTATCATACAAACTAGAGGCATATCAGTATAGTATAGTTCTTAGGTTTTATTGACCTACATTTCAGTTTCAGACTTCTTACCCCTCAGAACTGACATCCCACTGCCTGACCTGTTGTAGTCTGTCTGCGTAGGTCTAGAGGGGGGCTGTTCTCTATTGCCATCAATCAGAGGCCTTAATACAGCCTTTCTTTGTGTTAGTCTACACCTGTCCTGCAGGCTGAGACTGTTGTCGGGTATGTGAGCCTCACTGACATGCATATGTGTGCCCTATGGACACCTATTTGGGCCACCACATGTCCTGCAGTGGGTTTTGTCACCTTGTCTAGTACTGCCTACTATGTTGATACCAATATTTGTTATGGATTTCATGCTGCCTATATAGGTCTACTATCTGCTGCCATCCCATTCAGCCACCCAATTCCCTTGCATGCTCACATCCATACCATAGATACAAGTAGCAGAGCATACTACTACATTCAGTAAGTGATAGTGACAGTGACTTACCTTGTAGCTGTGCCAGTATTGAGGATGGTGCTGGAGGGCTGACTATGTTGGATGCACATAGTACACTCCCTATACATGGTTAAGCACAGGTAGTGTCATGTTTGGCATCCCTTTTACAGTATGTGTGAGTCAGAGAGAGGTGTCATTTCTTGGGTTCCTAATGTGTCAGTGCATATGCTATGTGTTGCCTCTTTGCCAAGGCCTGTGCATACTAGGCACACTTCCTTCTGCCTACAGGGGCATGCTCAGGTTGTTCCTTCTCCAAGTCACTCTGTGCCTGTGCTGGCCTTGGCAATGCTGGGGGGGCTGTGTGGCCCTGCCCCACGCTGTTCCAGCTGCAGCAGGAACAGCGTGTGGCCCTGCCCCATGCTGTTCCTGCTGCAGCTGTTTCCACAGGATCATATTGTGTAGCATGGCACATACAATAACAATTTGGGTACATGTAGCTGGTGAGTACTGCAAGGCTCCACCGGATATGTCCAGGCATCGGAACCGTGACTTGAGCATCCCAAAAACATGCTCTATTATGATTCTGGTCTGTGCGTGTGCCTCATTATAGAGTCCTTGTTTGGATGTGTGTGCATTTCTGATGGGTGTCATCAGCCACGGCTCCAGTGCATAACCAGCATCCCCCACTAGGTGGCCATATGAGATGTCCCCATTGGCAAATCTCTGGTACAGCTGTGTCATATGCCAGATGTGGGAGTTGTGATAGCTTCCAGGGCTGCCAGCACACATTCATTATAATGCCCTGGGCATCGCACACAACCTGACAATTGCTGGTCAATGCCTCACGGGTGTCGAGGAAATATATGTGCTCATCGGCATGTGCTGACATGGCATCCAGGAACTGATGGAGTACCCTGGATGCTGATGGCAGTAAGATCCCCATGATATCCCCAGATGACCTTTAGAATGTACCTGTCGCTAGTAGTCTTAAGCCTACACATACCTTGGTATCCACTGGGATGGGTTCCCCTCTGTTGGTTCTGTGTGTGAGGCATGGTCGGCACCACTCAACAATTTGCTGTAGGAGGTCCCTGTCTGCCCTATAGAGCTCCAGTATCTCCAGCTCATGTAGCCCCTGCTAGGTTACCCTGGGTCTGTACACTCTTCTCTTTCTCCTCACTGTGGGTTGGTCATCAGCATTGTCATCCTTATCATCCTCAGCCTCTTCCACATGTTGATTATTGAGAGCAAAAGCAGCCCCTATCATTTTGTTGCTTTTGTTAGGTAAAATGTCCCCATTTGTGTACATCGGTGGTGTAAAGTTTGTGGGAAAAACCAGAGGGAAAAGTGTTTGCATAGTTTATAGTAGTGTGCTGGGCTGGGCTGCTGCCTGTGTAATTGGCTGGTTCTGACACAGTTCACTTGCCAGCTATGCTAGTTCTCCTTGATTACCTTCCTACTGCTATTTTCCCTTCCCATTGCCTTCCTGTTTAAGCCCTGTGGTATGCCATGCAAATCCAGTGCTCAGATGTGAACAGAGCTGCTAGTTCCTATTTTTTTTTAAGTCCAGTACACACCGCATACACTCATTTAGGCAATGCAAACACCATTTAGCAGAAACTGGCCCTCCCTAGATACGATCACACTCTGCATTTCTTAGTGGAAGACAATACAGCCTTAGACACACACCCTGCCTTAGCTGTGCTTAGCTAAGTGCAAACACAGGCCACGGTGCTCCAATAAGATTACAGCATGCATGACACACCCCCTTATGAAGGCATCTAGCTCTTAGGCTTCCACTCTGGTCTTAATGCACCTACACAGTTGGGTGCAAGCTAGCACTGAGGGAAATCTGTGATTCAGTATCATTGCCCTCATTTGCATAGGATTGACTGCTAATGTATGGTTACAAATCCGACACTCAGCCTTCCCCCTTAGCAACCACTATTCCATGGTCTTGTTGTGTTATGCATGCCATTGACTATTATGGCAGAATTATGATTTTGGCTTAAAAGCTTATGTCCAGCTTTTTTTTTTTTATTTTTGGTCCGATCCTGTTTGCGCACCGCTGCCCTGTGCTTAAACAGCTGAAATTGGCCAACAAAAAAAAGTTAATTTTTACAATTTTGAAATAATTTTTTATGCCTATGGCCATATATTTGGCCTTTGGCATGCCTAACTCTTCTAATACATGCATTTTATGAGCTGTCATGCCTCTGTTTTGTAGTTTACAGAAATGTATTCAGCTACTGGTTGAATACATTTCTGCAATCTACACTATTCCTGCATGGACGTCTGCCTGTTTCCTGGATTGGTAATTCACTTAATTTGCATGGTTTTCACCAGCAAATGAGGTAATTAACATAGAGGGGCTGTGTCCATGCAGGAATAGTGCAGGCATGCTAGTGCACATCCTGGGAGCTTATTCCTGGATCTCATGGCAGCCATATTGCCTGCAGCAGCTCTTGAACTATTCCTGCACACTGTGCAGAGCTTGCTGAATCCTGGGGAATGTCTTTTTCTTCCTTTTCATTTGTTAAGAATTTCACAAGCAAGTGAGGAGAGTGTGTTGAGCAGATGAAAAGAGTACTTTGAGGGGCTGATGAATGAAGAGAATGAGAGGGAGAGAAGGTTGGATGATGTGCGGATAGTGAATCATGAAGTGCAGTGGATTAGCAAGGAGGAGTAAGGATAGCTATGAAGAGGATGAAGATAGAAAAGGCTGTTGGTCCAGATGACATACCCGTGGAAGCATGGAGGTGTTTAGATGAAATGGCAGTGGAGTTTTTAACTAGATTGTTTAATGAAATCTTGGAAAGTGAGAGGATGCCTTAGGAATGGAGGAAAAAGTGGTGATGTGCAGAGCTGTAGTAACTACAGGGGTATTAAATTGATCAGTCACAGCATGAAGTTATGGGAAAGAGTAGTGGAAGCTAGGTTAAGAAGGGAGGTGATGATTAGTGATCAGCAGTATGGTTTCATGCCAGGAAAGAGCACTACAGATGCAATGTTTGCTTTGAGTGTGTTGATGGAAAAGTACAGAGAATGTCAGAAGGATTTGCATTGTGTCTTTGTGGATTTACAGAAAGCATATGACAGGTCTGCGGTGGGAGTGACGGATGCATTTAAGGTGGAGGTGGGATTACATCAAGGTTCAGCTCTGAGCCCTTTCTTATTTGTAATGGTGATGGACAGGTTGACAGACAAGATCAGACAGGAGTCCCCGTGGACTATGATGTTTGCAGATGACATTGTGATCTGTAGTGAGAGTGGGGAACAGGTGAAGGAGACTCTGGAGAGGTGGAGATATGCTCTAGAGAGGAGAGGAATGAAGGTCAGCAGGACTAAGACAGAATATATGTGTGTGAATGAGAGGGAGGATAGAGGAATGGTGAGGATGCAGGGAGTAGAGGTGGCGAAGGTGGATGAGTTTAAATACTTGGGATCAACAGTTCAGAGTAATGGTGAGTGTGGAAGAGAGGTGAAGAAGAGAGTACAGGCAGGATGGAGAGGGTGGAAAAGAGTGCCTGGAGTGATTTGTGACAGACAAGTACCAGTAAGAGTGAAAGGGAAGGTCTACAAGAGGGTAGTGAGACCAGCTATGTTATATGAGTTGGAGACAGTGGCATTGACAAAAAGGCAGGAGTCAGAGCTTGACTTGGCAGAGTTGAAGATGTTAAGATTTGCAATGAGTGTGATGAGGATGGACAGGATTAGGAATAAGTATATTAGAGGGTCAGCCCAGGCTGGAAGGTTTGGAGACAAAGCCAGAGAGGCAAGATTACATTGGTTTGGACATGTGCTGAGGAGGGATGCAGAGTATATTGGGAAAAAGATGCTAAGGATGAAGCTGCCAGGTAACAGGAAAAGAGGAAGGCCTAAGATAAGGTTTATGGATGTGGTGAGAGAGGACATGCAAGTGATTGGTGTGACAGAGCAAGATGCAGAGCACAGGAAGAAATGGAAACAGTTGATCTGCTGTGGCGACCTCTGACGGCAGCAGCTGAAAGAAGAAGAAGAAGATTATTTGTTAAGAACTTCATTCTTTCTTTATTTTTTATGTTCTTCTATATGCTCTAAATGCTCAGAATGCTGAATACTTTTATTCAGAATTCCAGAGTTGTCAGTGGTATTATCTTGTTCAATACGGGTTTAGTGATCTTTACTGACAATAAGACTTCCCTTCCTAAACCTGTTCTATTTGTCTAATGTTATTTACCTCATCAGTTCAGTCAATAATATATGTAACAACAGTTCTCCAACCTGTGCCAGTTGCACAAGTGCAATCATCATCAGTAAGTCTAGATTTACTACTAGTAGTGGTAAGCATATCATCCAGCTTTTGCCATGAGGAAGACAGTTCACCAGTGTTATAAAGTATGACCTTTAATTATATATAGCATTTATTACACTGTAAAAGATAACTGAGCTTTAGCAAATCATTAATAGCATTTAAGGAATCCATGTTCAACTATAAATGAATAAAGACTTCTTAAAAAAAGGAATACTCAAAATCAATTACCTCAGAATTCCAAGAAATTTTACGTCAGCTTCTGTGATAAAATTATGCAAACAGTATCCAACTAAATATTAAAGTTGTCACTCTGGCCTACTGTACCAGTTGTGCTAGTCTCACAAATGCTGGATTTCCCTAATCACTATCTCTTGCAGTCACACCTCATTATAACAATAAAGATTAATAAGTCATAAACCAACACAAGATTGTTTCAGATAAGCTTTGCATTGTCCTCTTTACAGTTTGTGTGAATTTATAGCTAACTAGGCCCCTTCAGATGAATAGAGTTTGCCTGTCTAAGATCTTTTTTTTTTTTAACAACAATCAAAATCAGAGGAAACAACACTATATATATTAAAATAAATATTCCTATCTACAAACGACCCTTTCTTTCTATAAACAGCGAAAAACAGAAGCAAAAATAAAATATAAATCAAGATAAATCTTCTCTTAACAAGCAATTGCACAGTCAATCACAAACCAACATAGGATTGTTTCAAATATGTTTTGGCTTAAGCACTAAGTGCAGCACATAAAGAGTTGGCAGCTCACAGCAATAGCAGTCTGAGTCAGTTACACTAAGACATGCTATGTGCAGGTAATTATAATTTTGTCTACAGTTAAAATACAATCTGAAGTAGGAGATTCATTTGTCTGCAACCTGTGGGTTATGGATCCGATATCGGATCCGAACCGGCATGGTTTTCCAGCTATGGATCCAAGCTCTCAGCTCCTCCCCTCACCCATAATGCCCTGCTCTACCCTCATGACCTCAGATCTCGTTTGCCGCGCATGGTGACTGGATTTGTTTCTCAAGCTCTCAAGCTAAGTGGTAGTTTTATTGTTAAATTTCAGATTTTTGAAGTTTGTATTGATTTTTTGTGTGAAAGTGTAGGTTTCCCCTTTGATATTTTTTCTTTTTAGAGTTAATCTAAAAGTTTTATCCCTCCCCTCGCTGTTGGCGTAGAGTGTGTGTGTTGGGCCTGTGTGTGTATTGGTTTTTCTTTTAGTTACTTTGGTAACTTTGTGGTTAGACTAGGATGGCAGACCAACCTAAGTCTATATTTTCTAAATGCTCCGAGTGTGGCCATAAGCTTTCCCCAGCTGATGGCCACACTTGGTGTGTTAGATGCCTGGGGGTTGAACACCTCACATCTGGATGTTCCATTTGTGCAGGGTTCAACCCCAGGGCATTGAAGGAGCGGAGGTCCAAGCTTGTTTTGGCAGGCCTTTTACCGCCGGACTCGGCTCCGACCTCCGCTCCTTCCGGAGTAACCGTGTCTGCGGTTACTCCCTCTGCGGCACCCCCTCCTCCTCCTGGGACTCAACCTCCCATTTCTGGTTCGGAGGAGAGGGATGCTAAGAAAAGGGACCGGAGGGAGAAGCACCACAAGTGGCGGGCCGAGACCTCTGTTTCGGCCCCGCCAGCCAAGCGGGCTTCTCCCCCGGCTCCGTTGTCGGCTCGGTCTCCTCCTTCTCGGCTCCGGTCTCCTGTGTGTTTTTCACCGGGACCCGAGGAGGAGGAGACCCGATCTCCGTCGAGGCTATTGGGGAGGCACTCCAGGCCTACCTCGGTAGCCTCATCGAGATCCACGTATAGCCTTTCGGATGCTGATCTGGACCGGATGATGCGAAGGTTCATCCAGGCCCAGATGCAGATGGAAGTGCTCTTGCCTCCCCCCCCTCTGGGGGGAGCTCAACACCCTTTTTTAAACCGATTGCTCCTTCTCTGACCCGCTATCCGGGATCGGAGCAGCTGGAGCCGAGCAGCTTCGGAGCCGGGGGTGGGTCGGCGCCAATAGTACTTTGTACTTCGGATCCGACCCTGCCCTCGAGTGCATCGGATCCGAACTCTCGAAGCCTGGATCCGAGCCTCGGATCGGGGGGGATCATTGCTCCTTCGGCGCCGTCCGTGTCGGAGCGCACTGTCCCTTCGGATCTGGCGCGCGGCTCGATCCACTCTTCGGATCCGAGGGGGAGCCGATTGTCGGATCCTTTGGTCGAGGTCGGCTCCCCTTCGGCGTTTGATGTAGTGGAGAGGGCCCTGTTGAGGGTCTCCGGATCCCCGGCACTTGTTTCGGCTCTGTCCCGCGCTCCCTCTGCACTGGGCCAGGCTTCCACCATCCGGCCCTTGGGACAGCCCACTTCTGTGCCCCAAGTTGCTCCAATGGAACAAGTTGCTGCTTGCGAGGAGTCCTCTGACAGCCCCCCAGAGGATGTCCCTCGCAAGCATACGTGCAAAAGGAGGCACATTGACTCCCCCGAGTCTCTCACTGAAGACACGGACTTGGAGGAAGGAGAAGGCTCCCCACGGTCACCCCCCGAGGATGTCTCATTTGGAGACATCATGGAAATGCTCCGTATAAGGGGGGGGTGGTCTGCCCCCAAGTCTTCCTCGGACGAGTCCGTGTTCTTGGAGGCATTTGAAGCGGGCCCGTCTACCTCTTGGGTGTCCCCTCCTGCCGACACCCTGGTGGACCTCATTACCACCAGGATGTGGAAGGAACCGGACACCGTGGAGCCAATTCCTAAGAGGCCCGATAGGATCCTTAGCCCACCGTCCGACCGTGCCCATTGGAGTAAGGGGCCTCCGGTAGATGCCATGTTGACGGCGGCCACCAAGAGGGAACTTGCTCAGGAGAGTCCCTCAGTCCATCCCCTGAGCAAGGAGTCTCGGATGATGGACCGTTTGGGGAAGCGGATGTTTAGTTCAGCGACCTTCTCGGTAAGGGCGCTGAACTACTTGGCACATGTCATTAGGATGCAGCGAGATCTCATTAAAGAATACGCTGCATCTCCCCCAGAGTCCATGTCGGAGGAGGACAGGGTGCTGCACTCCACCCGCATGGCCACTCTTAGGTCAGTTACTAATACCTCTATGCGGCTACTCTCCCACGCCACGGAAGGCGCCGCTAGAGCCGCAGGGGCAGGCCTAGTCACTAGACATCAGGCCTGGCTCCGTCACTGCAATTTTTCTGAGCCCTTCAAAGTGTCATTTGCGAACGCCCCCTTTGATGGTTCTGCTCTCTTTGGCAAAACCGTTCGCGAAACGTTGACCCAGAGCGAGAAGGACGGGAAGACGCTGTCTGCCGTCGGAATCCGCTTCTCTGCACCCCAAAGGCCCTACTCTAGGAACCAAAAGGGTCAGAAGAAGATGTGGTTCCGGAAGTTGCAGCAGTCCCAGCCTGCTCCGGACAACCAGTCCTTCCGTGGCAGAGGAGGACAGGGAGGACGCCACCCTAGAGGCAGAGGGGCTCCCAGAAACTTCGGGTCCAGGGAACCTTTCTCTGAACGGCCCGCGCAGCAACCCTGAGGGGTTGCCCGACTGCTCCACTCTGGAGGCAGTCGGGGACGTTCGGGCACCTAGCGGCATGGGAGTCCATAACATCAGACCGCTGGGTTCTCCAAATCATATCCAGAGGATATTGCATCCCCTTTCTTCACTTTCCAAAGTTGAAGTCCCTCCCAGACGTTCCACCCGGTCAACGGGAGGCCGCTTTGGCAGAAATTGGCCATCTGGTAAAGAAAAGAGCCATCCAGCCCGTCCCCCCAGACCAGATCGGATCAGGGTTCTACTCCAGGTTCTTTTTAGTGCCAAAGAAGACGGGGGAACTAAGACCAATTCTAGACCTTTCTCTCTTGAATCTGGCAGAGCCCAAAGAAAAATGACGAATGGTCACTCTGCAATCTATTCTCCCTTTTCTGGGAGAAAATCACTGGATGTGCTCGATAGACCTCAAAGACGCGTACTACCACATCCTGATGGACAGGCGCTCCAGGAGGTTCCTCCGCTTCCGGCTGGGAGCCAGTCACTACCAGTTCCGGGTCCTTCCCTTTGGTCTCACCACAGCCCCCAGGGTGTTCACCAAAGTATTAGCAGTGGTAGCGGCCCACCTGAGGCTTCAGGGGTGCAGGTCTTTCCCTACCTGGACGACTGGCTTCTTACCGCCCCAACAAGGCATCTACTACTTATTGGCGCGAGACTCCTTTCTCCATCTTGCTCCTTTCCTGGGCATTACAATAAATACAAAGAAATCCAACCTGGCGCCCACTCAGCTCTTAGATTTTATAGGGGCCAGGCTAGACACAAGGAGTTTACGAGCCTTCCTCACTGCGGACAGAGTTCAAAATCTGCAGCTCCAGGTGCGGGCCATTCTCCACTCAAGTTCTGTTCCGGCGGAGTTGGTCCTGAGGGCTCTAGGGTCCATGGCGTCTGCTATAGCACTTCTCCCTCTTGCCAGGCTCAATATGCGCATCCTACAGTGGACTCTCTTAGTACAGTGGTCTTACCTTGCTCTCCCTATGCATCATCCCATTGTGATCAGCAAGGCTTGCAAGCAGTCCCTCTTGTGGTGGCTTCACTCCCCAGTACTCCACGAGGGCCGCCCATTTTGTGCTTCTCCCCCCTCGCCACGGTGACCACGGACGCCTCCCACTTCGGGTGGGGGGGGGCATTTTGCGGGCCGGACAGTCAAAGGCACGTGGAACGATTCAGAGACCTTACTGCATATCAACGTTCTAGAGATGAGAGCAGTGCTCTTAGCGTTGCTAGCACTTCAGGACTTTCTTCCCTTGGGAACAATTGCGATTCAATCAGACAACATGTCTGTGGTCTGGTACATCAACAAGCAAGGGGGAACAAGGTCTTACCCTCTTTGTCGAGAAGCCATGAGAGTTTGGGAATGGGCAATCTCCACCAACCGCTTTCTAATAGCAACGCACATTCCGGGTTGGTCCAACATCCTAGCGGACAAGCTCAGTCGCACCATTCTGACACCTTACGAGTGGTCTCTCAATTGTCGAGTAGCGGAACGCATATTCGCACGGTGGGGAACTCCTTCATGCGATCTTTTTGCCTCTCCCTCAAACACCAAGTGCGACAGTTTTTTCGCTCTGATACCTCCTCCCGGAGGTTCCCCAAGAGACGCTCTGGTGCATGCTTGGCCACCCGGTCTTCTGTATGCTTATCCACCCTTGCCTCTGATGCTCCAAGTTCTTCAGAAAGCCTCTCGGGTGGGTTGCAGAATGATTCTCATTGCTCCATTTTGGCCTCGACAGATCTGGTTCCCCTTTCTAAGGTCTCACTCGGTGAATCCTCCCTGGATTCTAGATCCCATTCCGGATCTGATATCCCATCCATCCTGCATACCTCCTCCGAATCTGGACAACCTGAAGCTGACCGCTTGGCTGCTCCAGTGCCACTCTTGATCAGGACTCCCGGTATTTCGTCACCTGTTAAGGCAATTCTGGTGGCAACTCATAAACCGTCCACTAGAAAGGCCTACCGCAGCAAGTGGAAACGGTTTTCTTTGTGGGCGGAGCGGCAAGGCCTGAATCCCTTCACGGTTCCTCTCCCTTTAGTGCTTGACTTTCTAACCACTCTTTTTAACGATGGTGCCAGCAGTTCCACAAAGTACAACTGGCGGCAATTTCTCATTATCACATTGGCCATGACTCTAATCCTCTTATGTCAGCCAAATTGTGTAAAATTTTCCTTAAAGGTACTTTTCTTCTCAGGCCCCCTGTAAAACAAGTGGTTCCTCCTTGGGACCTTTCTTTGGTTCTCCAGGCCTTGACCGCCCCCCCCCCTTTCGAACCAGCGGCTACGGTGGATCTCAAATTCTTGTCTTACAAGACAGCCTTTTTGGTAGCCATTACATCGGCCAAGAGAGTTTCAGAGCTTCAAGCATTATCAGCTAAACCTCCTTACTTGGTATTTCATCCGGACCGTGTCTACCTCAGGACCAACCCGTCCTTTCTTCCTAAAGTTGCTTCTGAAGCAAACATTAACCAGTCCATTAACCTCCCTGTTTTCTTCCCTAAATATGAGAACAAAGGTGAATATAAGCTTCACTCATTAGATGTCCACAGGCAACTTAGATTTTATCTAAACAGGACGGCTGGTCATAGGCAATCCGACCAGTTGTTTATTTCCTTTGCAAAATTTAATTTGGGCAAGCCAATTTCTAAAGTTTCTCTGTCCCGCTGGATTTCACAGTGCATCTTATTGGCTTATCAAGCTTCAGGAAGGCCCGCACCGGAGGGTGTTCATGCCCATTCAACCCGGTCAGTATCTACCTCGGCAGCCTTCAAGGCTAGGATTCCTCTAGATGATATTTGTGCAGCAGCCACGTGGGCTTCATCTCATACTTTTATCTCCCACTATAAGTTGGATCTTGCATCTAGGGGTAGAGCATCCTTTGGCTCCGGTGCTCGGAATATCCTTCCATGATGGCCGCCCAAGATTCAGGTAGCTGGGGACTCTGTCCCACAGGTTGCAGACAAATGAATCTCCTACTTCAGATTTAGAAGTTATGTACTCACCATAACGTTCCATCTGAGTAGGTGTATTCATTTGTCTGCAACCATCCCGCCCTCCTATCCCCCTGGCCTTTCAGTTTCCTGCATATTATCTGTTACCCTTTTCAGGGTGTTGTTGTTGTTGGCAAACTCGATCTGAGGTCATGAGGGTAGAGCAGGGCATTATGGGTGAGGGGAGGACCTGAGAGCTTGGATCCATAGCTGGAAAACCATGCCGGTTCGGATCCGATATCGGATCCATAACCCACAGGTTGCAGACAAATGAATACACCTACTCAGATGGAACATTATGGTGAGTACATAACTTCTAATTTTTAAGAATGGTGCTTACCCAGCTGTAGTATTTCCATCACAATAAGTGTAGCACATTAAGAGTTGGCAGCTTCCAGCAATGGCAGACTGAGTGAAACACTAATTCTCTCAAGTTACACTGACAAGCTATGTGCAGGTAATTATAATTTTGTCTATGGCTAAAATACATTTTTAAGAATGGTGCTTACCCAGCTGTGGTATTTCCATCACTAGTTTGGGATCAGAGGGCTTTAACATGTGCCATCATTACACCTCACTGCTAATGTCTGAAAAACCTGGTCTTCAAGCATCAGCACGGTTAAACTGGATCCAAAGGATGGAAACAAAGTTAATGTAATAAAAAGGTTGCTAAAATACTCTCTAATCCTCTTTCAGAGATGAACAATTTAAAACAATTCACCGGCCTTCGGTAACTGGCAACTGATCTTAACAATGAAATCACAAGAGGTAAGTTAGAACTGGAAGAGATTAAGACAGCTATTTATGATATGTGAGCATGTATTGCTAAAGCAGATGGACAAGTATTTAAGACAGAGACAGAAATAAATGCCCTCTATGGGAAATTTAAAAATGCTATCAGCAAGCTGGAAAACCTACATTGTTAAGCTTGATGAAGCAGCTTAGTTTTGCTCAGTTTTGCAAAAGAAGAAGAAATGCCAAATAGTTTTCAACTCACACAGAGATTTTTGCTCAAAGTGGTGAGCACATGCAGCCATGAGACAGAGTATAACATAAACCATGCTTACCATTTCTTCACACTGAACATCCCTAGGTAGAAGTCACATTTGTAAAATTATTACATTTCTTAACTATCCGGAGAAAGTAGGCATTCTTCAGACTATCAGACCTAACAAAGGGGCTACTATGGAAAGAGTATCTTTTTTTTTTTTATTTGTTTTTATTTGAATTACTGAGCACTTCCCTGTGGATGCCTGGAAAAGGCAAGGTGCTTACAAAGACATTTGTGATCTGTTAGTTGCTGCTTCTATTATATTTAGTGTATTTTCCATGTTTTAAGTCCTGTACAAGGGCTTATGGCTGTTGTGTCAGGCCACAGACTAAACATCCAGGAAACTGGAAGTCCTGATAGCTGACTTAGTTAAGAAAGGGTTACTAGTAGCAAAATTGACAGGCAATGTTGTTAATTAAGCATCACCTAAAATATATACAGGCAAAAAAAAATATGAGTAAGCTCTTGCTAGTGTATAATGAAGAGTGTTATCATAAGAATGCTTTCTAAAATTGATGTGTGTTTGACTCTTATGTGATATATTTTAACGGTAAACTATAAACAGACTTCTTAATGTCATGGACAGAATTTTATTTTGATTTTATCTAAAAAATTAACATGTTCTTGGATATAGCACAGCTATGTTATTGTCATTGTTATATATTTAAATTTGGAAAGTCCTAGTTAATAGATCTTTTGTTAGGTAATGCTGCAGTTATGAAGTATGACACTTGTTTGGCACTATAGCATTACTTTGTGTTGGAGTTAACTGCCTTGCAGATATGTCTCTCCCACCCTGCCTGTGATATGTAATAGTTAACTATCTGTTTCACTGAAAGCAACTGATTTACAAGAAGTTTGAGGCTCAAGGTGGAGATGGCATGTTACAATGGCTTAGCCCTGAAGTGTGACATGTTGTGCGGTACAGTATGTTTCAGACTTGATCCAGTGCACAGTTCTAGTTTGGGAGGCAGGCATAGTTACCATGTCCTATTTGCAAGCCATATAGCTAACCATTTTATCAAAATAACAATATCTAGTTCTTCTAATTTATTGTGTGGTGTTTTGTGCATGACCCACTCAAATGCTGAAGGTAAATCTATAAAAATGACATCACAGCACAATTTTGCATATACAGCTGTTATTATAATAAGACGTCATGTTACAGGTGGCTATACACCTATTTTCAACATATGCATGCTGGTATATGGTTCAAAGTCCCAACCTTCCCAATTTTGACAATAATGTATCCAAAATAACTTTCTTCATTATTTTTCACAATGTGAAAGGACACCTATGGGTCTGTATAACTCTTTGTTTGTTCTATTCCACTTTCCTTTAAAGATGGGTTTAACAATTGCTTGTCTCTGACCTTGAAGAATATCCCCATACTTAAATGACTTAGTAAATAAAGGAAATAATAGTATTGTAAGTTCATGCTGAAAAAGTGTTCTCTGGTCAGTATTACTAATTCTGTCTTCTCCCCGTGCTTTGCTTGGATCCAGTTTGCATAGTTCTTTTTCAACACACTGTAATTTACTTTCAGTATTTGAAGTTACCTTGATGTTATTAAGACAATTTATCACCCCCTATGTGGATCCAAACCACTTTGCATAAGATTTTATAAAAATAAGTATAATCTGTTCTGTTTGAGAATAAATTTTAAGATCTGCACGCAGTTTATCAATTTGCATGTCTTTATTCCTCCTACATCTTATCCATCTATAAAATGGTGTCCTGTTATCCTCAATATATTCGTATAAAGTTTCTTCAAATGTTTCTTGATCTTGTCTGACACAGTTTAATTTGTCTATCCAGCTTGTTTATTTCAGTTTTCAAAGTTATAGTTCAACCTCTTTTACATTTCTTATATTTTTTTGTCTCTCAACTTAGGCAAGTATTTTGTTCTCAGGGAAATATACCCTCCTGACCTTGTTTGCTAAATGTATTTGATTGTTTGCATTCAAGCAATTTCTCTTTCAAAAGTTGCAACATTTCTTCTGCATTTTTCCACTGAACACATCAATCACTCCAGTTTAATTTTACATATTGACTGTTTCACTTTCATATAGTCTGTTATTAATCTTCTTTGCATTAGTTTAGATTTCAGTTTGGCGAGAATTAGCTAGCAGCAATTTAACATTTATAAACCCATAATCACTGTACATCAATGGTAGTAAAATTTGACATGAAGTAACAGTAATTTCCTTAGGAACTCAAACAATGTCTAGTATGTTCCATTCCCGATAGGCTTTTTTACAGTCTAAGTCAATTGCTGTTCCTGAACATTCATTGCAAACAATTTCCTTAATAATGTTGTTGAATCAATAGTATTCCAATCTATTTCTGTTTCTGGCAAATTTAAGTTCCCAGCCACTATTACTTTTCCCCTGTTTTTCATGCAAGAAATGTACTAAATCCTCTAGTTCATCGGCCCTTGACTGTAGTGGTCTGTACACATAAATAATTGTTATATGTTCCAAGGTTGTCATTATTGTCAGTTAGCCTACAGTATCAGTGTTATCATTGAACATAATAATCACAGGTCTCATAACAACCTTTGATCCCTATTGCAACACCTCCACCTGATTTTTTATTAGAATGTCGGTTACAGTAAAATCATTTTTATACCCTGACAGAACTGATTTCCAGTCATTGCTCTTTAATCATGTTTTACAAGCAATAAGAATATCAAGTTTGTGCATATATAGCAAATTTGCTAATAAAAAAAATTATTACTAATGCTCCGAGCATTAACTACCATCAAACATACATTAAATGTTGCTATCTGTGAACAGTTAAATTTCTGACCTGACAAAAAACATGTCTTGTGTTATTTTAATATTGTAATATATCTGTTGCAAAAAAGTTCTTCCCTTAGCTTAGCAAGTGCATTCAATCCTATCCAACTTGTGTACCCAAAATTATGCTTAGATGTTATACACATTTCCATTTTTTTAAATGGGACATTTTTTCATGTAGGTATTTACCACAAAAATCTTTTCATTCACACTTATCTGCATCTCCGTTGCATATGTTGTCAAAAATACATCCTAACACCTGTACAAGCTATGCTATCTCAAAGAGCTGTTATGTTCCTTGACAGAGGAAGTCAGTATTAACTACAATAAAACCTTACCTCTGTGAAATTCAATTACATAACCACTGGCAATTGGGGCAACTCAGGATAAATATGCCTAGGCTTGTAAAGTCTCTAAGGATGTTAGCCTAGTAACCTTCTATGAACCTATGACCCTATGAATAGTAAGACAGTGCAGATGAGATCATTTGTGCCTACACAAATAAAAATAGTTCCATACTTCCTTAGATTAAGGCATTCTAAAGCCTTTCTCAAATCCTGTATTTTTACTCCTGGCAAACAAAAAACTATTAAATTGCCATTATCTTTTCTGCAAATGTATCAGTTCCTCTAATAATTGAATCTCTAATTACAAGTATATGTTTTTGACAGGCATACAATTGTCATCCAGTTGTCTTTGTAGTCCTGCATCTTGAGCCATGCTGTCAGCTTTGGTCTTTCTCTTTGTTTTTCTCACAGTAATGTTCGTCAAGCCTTCCAAGTTCACTTTTGATTTCTTCCTTTTACCTGGCCATTGCCTCTTTTTTCTACCTAATCTGTTGAAAATGTATGCCTTTTTCGGTAGTCTGAACATTTTTCTGATTAATCATTGTCATAATTTCCTGTAATGTATGTGTTGCATAACAAAATACTGTACTTTTCAGTATAAAGTCTCTTTGCATTATAAACATTAATCAATGTCTTTTTCTTCCTTGTTATTTGTTAAGAACTTCTTCCTTTATTTTTTATGTACTTCTATATGCTCTAAATCCTCAGAATGCTGAATATTTGTATCCAGAATCCTAGAGATGTCACTGGTATTATCTTGTTCAATACAGATTGAATGAGCTTTGCTGATAATTTTACTGATAATAAACACTCCCTTCCTAAACATCTTCTATTTGTCTAATATTATTTATCTCATCAGTTCAGTCATTAATATACGTAACAACAGTTCTCCAAGCTGCGCAAATTGCACAAGTGCAATCATCATCAGCAAGTCTGGATTTACTACTAATAACGGTAAGCATATCATGCAGCTTTTGACATGAGGAACACAGTTCTGCAGTGTTATAAAGTATGACCTTTAAATATACATAGCATTTAGTAAACTGTAAAAGATAACTGTGCTTTAGCAAATCATTAATAGCATACTCATTTAAGGAATCCATGTTCAGCTCTAAATGAACAAAGACTTTCTAAAAAAAGAATAATCAAAATCAGTTAGCTCAGAATTCCAATAAACTTTAAGACAGCTTTTGTGATGTATTTATGCAAACAATAGGCAACTAAATATTAAAGGGATGCCACATTACTGTGGGACTTAGTCTTATGGTTGGAAATATGTCTTGCAGCATCATGCCCCATCATGCCCCATCATGCCCCATTCTGCTGTTTCAAAATCTGTTTAGCATAAGGGTTCATGGCATGGTGCACTTTGTGAATGTAAAATAGTTGTGGTGGCATGCAGATGCTTTTGCCTTTCTCTTTCAGGGTATGCTGACCTGTTAGACCTTGATCTCAGCTTACACTTTTCTGTTTGCAGGTCATGCATCGTAAGTCAAACTTGGCAGTGTGGGTAACTCTTGCGAACATTCATGTACTTTTTGCAGTGTGACAGATTGTTTGCATGCATCAAGTTTTGCAGCTAAATATTATTTGTGTACATCAGACTAGTCAGTTAAAGTGGGTCTATATTATATTGCTGAACTTTTAAAAGTTCGAACGTCATACGGTCGACACCATATGATCGAACTTTTAAAAGTTCAAATGGTTCAATGGAGATCTCTGTACAGTGCAGAAATTTAAGTTTTTCATTGTCTGCACTGTAGTGTGATCTCAGAGTTGGTATATTTAAAGAGCGGGGGGGGGTGCAGGGTGGATTACCCCCCTGCTTAACGTTTCAGGTAGGTTTTTTTCTGTTTTTTTTTTTTTAATTTGATTTTCGAACTTTTAAGGGTTCGAACATATGATCTCGACCATATGGTGTTCAAACTTTTAAGAGTTCGATAATCTGATATAGATGCAGTTAAAGTAATTTCATCTTGCTTCACTTCTTTTGCTAACTGGTACACAATGCTTCAATACAAATATCTTGTGCTGTTTAGTGGGGCACCATATTGGGGCAGTAAATTTGCTTGTGATGTATAAGCAGTTACTACTATAAGCTCCAAAGTTTACTCTAATTATTAAGAGAGGTTCTGTTTTTCATGTCAATCCTCTAATCTTGACCTATAAAATGGGATCGGATCAAGGACACCATCCCAGTCAATCAGGTGCCTTTGGAATTATTTATTAATCTATTTCAGAATTATCCAGGGAATCATTCAAGGGCTATAGATGTATGCAGCTTATTACTTTATGTTTTATTTATTTTAATTTTTGTGATATGTTCAGTATGTGTTATTAATTTTGTTATAATATGTGACAGGCAAGTGGTGGACTCCAGTGCTGTAGACAATTAATTTCTTTGTCATATCTGCTACATTATTATTATTGACAACTGACTTTCTGGCTTGCTTTGTTTTTTTTTTCCTTTCTCCTTTCTTTTTCACTGACAGTTTTTTTTTCTTAAATTGGTATAATGACAATATTACATGTAATTTGGAATGTTTGGAAAAGGGGCAGAGGATGGATGGATGGATGGATGGATGGATGGATGGATGGATGGATGGATGGAAGGGTGGTCGGTCTACAGAAAGGGGAGAAAGGTGATGGCTTGCCTTTGCTTTTCAGTTATGTCTCTGCAAGTGTGCTTTCTCCAAAAGTCCCATACTAGTGCCTGACAGATTCCAGATTAAAGGAATTATGCTGGCTGGGTGTTCCCCAGACAGCAAACACAGGACATATACAACTTTTTTTTCATTTTTAGCCTTTGTAGTGAGATAGTTAAAGGGATAAGGGTGCCTCTGCTTGTTTTGCGGGTTGGGGGTTTTCACCTATGCAGACAACTTTCTATCATCAAAAATGATTTGCTGAAGATAATTCCAGTGATAGAGAGATAGATAGAAAGATAGTTAGATAGATAAATATTATTATATATTTTTTTGTCTATTTGAATTTTGGTCATCAGTAGGGGATCAAGCTAAAATGTAGCCTTTGGAGCCTCATTATGAAAATGATAATTTTTTTTCTCCTATGTGGAACAGGGAATTTTTGGAGTGACTAGAGCTGTAGTTTAGAACCAAAACTGTTGGAACTTGCTGGAGGTACAAATAAAACATGTACTGAAAAGAGCTATGCACTTAGCTGAATTTGCTAGGCTCTTGGTATGTGAATATCATTATAAACAATACTGTAGCAATACTTTTTAGAGAATGCCATACCTCAGTCTTGAGGGGTTCACAGTCTAGACTAGAACATTTTTCTTAGGGTGTATATTACATCGTCAAACTTGTATAAGCTTGAACGATGTAATATCGAACCCAAAAGTCCGAAATGCAAAAATAGCGAAGCCATGGCACATTGATTTTTTTCCCAGGGGAAAAAAATCGGTCGGCCATTTTTGGGGCTTTGCTGTTTCCTCCACTATGGTGCGATCTCTGAGTTTATATATTTAAGGGAGGGGTGGGGGGTGAAGCCCCCCATTTAGTTTTAGTTTAAGGTTTATCTTTTTTTTTTTTTTGTTAGGGAACAGATATTTTTTTCCCTGGGAAAATAAATTGCTGTTTTGTCTGTTCGTTATTGTGCAGTTTCGGACTTTTGGGTTTGATATTACATCGTTTGAACTTATACAAGTTTGACAATGTGATATAGACCCTTTTTCTTATATCATCTTCTCTTATTCAATAAGTAACCTCTTTCAATATCCTACCTACATACATTTCAGATCACTCTGTAGTATCATTTGTGATTTTCAGGCATGCAGCACCTTGACAAAACCTTCAATATATATGACAACAAATTATTTTTTCTGAGATTATATGATAGAACAGATTATCAAGGGAGGATAATTTGAAAAATTGAATAAGTGAGAGGCAATTCATAATTTTCACATTTGGATTGGCTTTCTATTAAGAGGAGCTTATTAATGGGTTGCCAGTGTTTAGCAGCTCAGTATCATGGCACCTACAAAATGAAATATAGTATTATTTTAGAGAACATATCCGAGTTGCACTAGACGTTCATCATTTTTGAGGACAAATGTGCATAGTGTTGGCTAAGACTACAACACTGATAACTCAGTTCATTGCTGCCAAATTGAAAAGAGTAGGTGAGACTTTTAGCAGCCTTATTGCCTGAACATTTAAACTTTTACAGGCCTTTTTTGATAACTTTGTAATTAATTACCTGACTTCAGATGACCTGTTATGCTATCCATGTAAGTTGCAATATTTACAATAGAATATGCTAGTGATGGGGACTAGGCAATGCTGAAAAAAGTAAGGCTTATTGAAAGATATTACTTCATATTGCCCATATCAGGAGTAAAATTTGTGTCTACAGTAGATCTTTTAACACCTGAGAAGGATCCTATGCCTGACATGCTATTTATGTTAATCCATCTTTTGGATGAGATGCTAAACTGCAGTCCCATCTGCCTGAGTTGAAATCAGTTGAGGTGGATGTAAAAGATCATGCAGCACTTATAATAAAGAATATAGGAGCTTTATTTACATTTCATTTAAGTCAGTATTTATTCATTATGTATTAGCACATCATTTACATTATTCACACTTACTTTTCTTACATTTTAACATTAAACATGATAAAATAAACATATATCTCTTTTTTCTACAATTCATCCTCCCCACCCCTTTCTTCACAAGCATAACCTCATTATCTTTAACAGTACTGCTCAGTCCCATAACTTGTTATACAATATTTTCTCAAATCTGCACTGCCATACTTTCTGTATTAGATGTATCAAGATTTTACCCCTTTTTCTCTTTGCATCTTTGTAACATCCTTATATTCCCCACGCAGTGATGTGTCTAAGTTTATTTCCTAAAAACAGTCATATGTGTACTGTTCATTAATTTGTTTTCCCAAAACACTTATTCTGCTAATGTATGCTCTATTTGGCTCATCTAGGTCACAGATTTTACACAGTCTTTCATGTTGCTGCTTGTATCTCATTTGTCTCTTTACAGGCAATTAGCCATACATTAATCTCCAAAGAAAATCAGTTATTTCTTCTACTTCATTTAACTTTTCCTGCTTGTCTTTTATATTAGTCAATTACTTTATTTGCAGTGCCTTGTTTCTCTTTGCCAGAAAACTTAACCAAAGTGTCTTATACTTATTCCATGCAATATCTCTTAATATATATCTTTCCCTAGATCCATCTTCATCAACATCCATTGCAAATTTAAAGATGCCAAATTGAATTGATTAATCCCAACCCATCCTCTTTTCTGTTACAATATAACACCCCTCATTTACTGTGTTCAGCTTTGAACCCTATATAACCCTGATTATCTCTATTAATGTTTTTTTTCTTTTCCTTTATCTATATACTTAACTTTAGTACACCCTCTCTTAACATAAATTCTGGTGACCATATACTTTCCTTCACCCATCCTTTATTCTTTGTAATAATCACCAAATCATATGTATATATTAGAAAGTGGGGTACCTTTACTTATTCTACTGTCTCCCAGCTTGCTTCACTTACTTTCCTACTGCTCTCAACTACTACTGCATTAGTTACTAAAGTAAATAATACTCTACTTCTCAGAGTACCTTGTTTCACCTTCTGTACTTTCAGTTTTTCCTGTCTGTCTGGTTACTATTACCCTATTCCATGTATGTGCACATACTACTGTTTTAAAAACTTTTCTTACATTATTATTCAAATTATAACTCCTTAATATCACCCTCATTTCATCATGTTATATCATACACTTCTACCTTCCCATCCCACTTCTCTCTCTATAGAAGTCACCACTTCCATTATTATACCAACATAACTTTAGCATGCTTCATTTTAGTGCTAGATAATCCCTTTGTTACTATTCATCCAATCATAGCTTCACATGTATAATCTTCATAAGAATTCCATAGTTTATTTTTTTAAATATTGTTTTAGCATATATACAATGTATACACAGAAAGAAAGAAATTTAATATTACATACTGTTACATACTGTCAGAAATACACTAAACCATCACAGTTAACCAATGTAGTTAAATCTAATATTTTGGTATTCCAACAGCAATATTTCAAGGTTATCTCAGCAACTAGATGTCTTAATATTATTTATAGGCCTTATTCTAATCATATTGTTGTTAAATTTAGCAATTCTTTTAATGTAGGAACTGAGTTTGTTTTCCAATTTTTGTAATAATTTTACTAGCTACTGCAAGGAGATTTCACAACATTTTTGTTGTTTAACTTTAACAGGTAATGGACTGGAAGATTCATTGGCCCTGTTGGTGTAGTTAGAGATCAATTGTCAGACCATAATCCTTTAAAACTACTTGTGTCTTCCCAATAAACATTTACTTTCTTTCAATTTGTAAACATATGTGCCCAGTCAGTTTTATATCCTTATTGCATTTGCAAGTTGAAGAAGTCTCTTTACTAAATTTGGAAATTTTATAAGGAAAAACAGTCCCTCTCTGTCTGTATATGAGAGTGTCTCACACACACACACACACACACACACACACACACACACACACACACACATACTCACACACACATATATATATATATATATATATATATATATATATATATATATATATATATATATATATATATATATATATATATTTCCACATAAAATCTTTCCAGTATAGACTTCAAGATGTTAACTAATAAACATAAGTAGCACAATTTTATTCTCATCATTTGAATAATTTAATCCACTACTATCTAATAAATACCAAAACGTTGAATCAATGTTATTATTATTTATAATTAACTTGTATAACCTAGACAGATTTCCATTTTAGGTTTATTTACCTTTTATAATAGCAATCATATATTCATGCAATGGGGAATAGTGTTCTGGTCCTTTTTCCTTTTTTTCTCATATTAACTATAAATCTGTCTAATTTCTAGTGGATAGCAGTAGTTAATTAACAAATTTATCCAGCTTATGTTTTTTTCATTAAATATTCTGATGATTTAGCTTTCCCTTTTTCAAAGCAATCATACCATAATATTAACCAATTTCTTTTTAATATAGTCACTTCTACAGTGTTCTGAGTTTCCACAAATCTAGAGGTACATGTGATGGGATACCAAATAAAAATCCATTTTAACATTAATAGAATTCTATAAACATGTTTCTTGATTGTTTTTAGGATTGATTTTATATATGAAGAGTCCAAGGATTGAAATAAATTTCATTCTAAAGTATGTTTTATTAACCAAATGAAGGGATAGTCATAAACTTGTTATTTATCATATTGTATACACCTATATGAATTTAATATACTCTGTTACTGAATGGTTTTCCATTGACTAGTATAAAGTGAGTCTAGTCAGAGTATAACAGAATTAAGATTTGCAGCAATGGAATAAGGTTCTATATCAGGAAAGCTAATAATGCCATACTTCCAAAGTTTAATATGGTTTCTATAAGCAATTCTCAGTTTTTTAGGATACATCAAGAATGACGTTAATATTTTTCCATTTTTTGTTAATAGTTCTTTAAACATGTATTAAGGTTAATGAATATAATATATAGATAATCTTGTGCAATATAATCATCTTAATAAGGAATAACCTAGCTTCAAAAGTAAAAAAAAAAAAACACTCATTCAATTTTAATAAGGTGCAGCACTTCTTCAGTTATTTTTTTCAAAATTTTGATTAATAATCTTACTCACACCTTGATAAGTTTTTATTGCTAAATATTTTAATTCTTGCACTTCCCAATTAAATTTATATTTATCATTTAAATTACTATCTAGCATTGATTCATCACTATGTTTTCAGTTTTATTATTATTACTAAATTTCAATACCAGTATTTCTTGAAACTTTCCAATTTCCACATCAGTTTCATCAATTGCGTTGTTCAGATCTCCTGCAGTTAATAAACCATCAGCTGCAAACAATTTATTTTAGATTGTAAATCCTTATTAATTGAAAAACTATCAAATGTATCATTGTTTCTTAAACTATTAGCTAAGGGATCAATAACTAATGCAAATAATAAAGGAAACAAGGGACATCCTTGTTTTGTAACTTTGTTTTAAGATAAACCCTTCAAAAATGTAAGACCAATTTTAATATATACTTTAAAATCCCTATGAAGATTCCTTAATATTCCAATAAATTGTTCTGGAAACAAAAATGCTTCCAAAGTTGTTCAGCCCATCTGCTAAATCCAAAATTGTTATTAGCATTTTGATGTTATCATAAGTTGCTCTATTATTTATAAATCCTGCCTGATCTTTATTAAGTTATCTATTATATCTCTTTATCTTATGGTGAAAAAGGAAGAAAATAATTTATAATTTACATTTTGTAATGAAGTAGGTCTATATGACAAAACAAACTTTTTTTCCTTTCCTTGTTTAAGTACAGGTGAAATTAAAGAAAAAATTAAATGAGGGAGGAATTATTTTATCACTCTAGATTATCCTGAAAACTTCACCCATTAATTTTAAAACATTTAACAGAAGTAGACTATATAATTGTCTACTTAAACCATCTAAACCTGAAGCTTTGCAATTTTTACCTTTTTTAAACATCATTAATTTCAATTAAGGAAATAGGTCTATTTAAAAGTGAAATATGTTGATCATTTAGTTTATTACTAATATTCTTCATTAAATACTTATCGATTTTGCAATCATCAAAATTAATATTTTTTATGAAGACCTCATTAAATTAAAAACAAATGATTTCCTCTATATCTAAAGTAAGCTTATTAGTAAGGAGATTTCTAATATTATTGATTTCTGCTTTTTTGCTTAACATTTTGCTTCTATTAGATAATCTGTGGAAATTTTTTGAAGTAGTTCTGCAATCTCTACTTTATGTGTTAACATTGTTTGATATTTTGTCATTAGTTTTTTTTTCAGTAATTTCATTATTATCTAATCCCTTTGTTGTTCAGACCACACTTTATGTATATCATCTTATATTTCAAATAACGCTTTGTCCCACTTCTTCATTTAATTGCTAGACCATCTTCCCAGACTATCTTTTAGATGCATTTTTAAGGAATCCAATCATATGACTTTATTAATCTCCGTTGTCATTAAAGGACAGAAAATCCTCTATTTGTTTATTAAGGTAACTCTTAAATTCTTTTAATGTCATCATATATACTGGACTTCTGTAAATTATTTGTAATTTCCATAAATCCATTGATATATTATTACTTAATGCATTGTGGTCGGACAGATGTCAATGGATAGTTTTAAAATAATTAAGTTTGTTAAGCAAATCTATAGAAGCATAAATCTTGTCAATTCTAGTTTGTGTTCCATGTGCATAAGAATAATGACTGAAAACTAATGACTTATCTTCTGGTTTTATTACCTAATTAATTATGTTATTATTGTTAACCCATGTATTTAATATTGCAGCTGGACCTAGAATTTTAGCTTTTTTCTGCTCACTTGTATCTTCAATACTTGATATATGTTTAAAATCTCCAGCTAAAATTAAACTACCCTTCCAGCAGCTATATATATTACTAATAAAGTGCTAATATCCATGGAAACCAAATATCCTATTGTGCCTATCAAATAGATAAATAAGTCCAAAATAACATTTAACTTTAAAATATATATTTAGAAGTTAAGGATTGGCAATACAAGAGTTATAGTAATATTATGCAGTGTGCTATCTCTGATATGTGGTTTACTTGTACTTTACTGAATTATAATAGATTAACCTGCAGTGTTGTCATCCCCAACTGTATATATTAATGGGAAGAAGTAAAATAGATGTTTGCTACTGGTTAATATTGCTTAGAAGAATTAGGAAATATGAGAAAACTGCAGAAGTGATTAGCAGCTACTTTATGTAATACATTGTCACCCTCACATGCCGTATTGAAATATTAATGTTAGGATCTAAAACACAGATTAGAACAGTAATACATAATAACTAAAGGTTTACATTTAAATTAGATAGTCAAGAATGTATTTTAGTTATATTTAAGATTGCTTATGCTATCAGAAATAATAAAATAACTAAACACCTTTTAAATAATATGCAAATGCACAATGGAAGAAAAATCTTTTATGTAACATCTATAAAACAGTAATACTAGTAAGGTAAAAATGTATAAACTAACTGCCATCTCTGATAATGTTACCTCTTAATTACATTGAAAGGAAGTGGAAAATGATCATTAAATGGCTCTCTTATGGGGGATTTTAGAAATGCAGGTTACGTGGAACAAGATAGTATACCAGTAGACAAATAAGAATAAATATAACTTGAAAAAATATAATTGGATAGTAAACAACTTATAGAGAAGAAATGAAAATATGCTTATATATATATATATTATTTTTTTTTCAGAAAATTAGATAAAAAGATATTTGTAAAGATCCTGAAAACCAGAATATAAAGTATGTTTGCATGAATTCTGAAGCTTTTTACATATTGTACATCATTGCATCATTGGGTGTATCAAGACTATCTCTAACAGCTCATTTCACAAGTCACATCTGAAAATTGTATGCTTTATTATGGAGAAATTTCTTTATTTCTCATAGCAATTAAGGGGAATTATCTGAGATGTTTGAGATTGGAAAAGGAAAAATGGATTTGAAAATGAGAAAAATTATGAAATATTTAACTACATTATAAATGAAAAGCAGTCTCTGATCCTGTCAAACAGCAGGATAATTTCGTTAAACTTAATAATGTATATATTTTTATGAATGAATTTAATGAGTAAAAGGTGTTTTAGATGTTTTGATAATTATCATAGTAAGGGGGATGTGCAAATATTAGGTATAGTCACTTATACTATTAAAATTAATTTATAGCTTTTGTTAGAATTATTAAATATGTATATATTATTGATCATGATAAATGCATACATGCATTAACTTTTTTATTGAATAATAGTTTGGTAAGCCTATATTGCTTGTCATCTTCAAAGTTTTGCAGATCACTTCAGGGCCAATTCCAAAAGACTTGCTCTCTGTGCAAGTGACCACATACACTGACAGCAGGCTAGCAGCAAGTCTTTTGGAATCTGGTCTGTGTAGCAAGCCTGTTTATAGCTAGACATTACATCAAAGTAAGTCACTTACACTGACAGCAGGTCTTTTGTAATCAGAGCAGACTTACACTGAGAACAATTCTTTTGGAATCTACCCCTTCATCTTACCATGTTTCATGCTACTCTGCTTTTATATTTACAGGTTTGTATATAACATCGTTTAAATGATCAAATAGTCTAGCAAAGTTTAATAGATAAGTATATTAACATTATATAAATTCATCATGTGTATTTATCACATTATTTAGCAGATTATTTACTATTTGAGATTAATTGTGGTAGATTATTAGCCTTTTAAGTCATAATGAGAAAAAAATTGAAATGGCAAAATGTATAATTCAAATTGCAGTGTTTTAAAAACACAAACACACACACACACACACACACACACACACACACACACACACACACACACACACACACACACACACATATATATATATATATATATATATATGGTTCCCTATCAGAAGCCTGAAACACTATAAGCCTGAAAATCAAAATCCCGAAAACTAAAGCCTGAAAATTCAAAATCCCGAAAGCCCAAAATCCTGAAACTCAAAATCCTGAAAACACAAAATGGACATACTGACGTCATTGTGGCTTTGCTATTGTTAGCCCTGTGGTGTTAGGTCATGCGTTGGGTTCAGGTCAGTGTGTGGTTGGTTTTATGTTAGGGTTAGGGGCGGTTTAAGTGAGTTAGGGTTAGGGCGTGGGTCAGGTGAGTGTGCGATAGTGACGGACCTTAGGGTTAGGGTTAGGGTCAGGGTCAATTGGTAGATATTAGTGTCTTTATAGTGACATATTAGCATTATTTGTGTTTTCAGGATTTTGAGTTTCAGGATTTTGGATTTTCGGGATTTTGAATTTTCAGGCTTTAGTTTTCAGGATTTTGATTTTCAGGCTTATAGTGTTTCAGGCTTCTGATAGGGAACTATATATATATATATATATATATATATATATATATATATATATATATATATATGATTTACTATCACATTGTCAAGCGCACTATGTGTGATCAACCAATGTGCGAAACTCAGGTAGCAGAACCAAAATTGCGATTACTGCATTGTCGAATCTGAAAATAGCAAACATTCGCTATAGCAAGGTTTGACAATGTAGTGCAGATCGCACTGTAGTGGGAATTGAGAAATGTACCCTTTCCTCAGTGTAGTGCGATCTCGGACTTTGTATATATAGGTGGGGGGTGTGGTGGGTGCAGGGGGGCTTGCCCCACTGCAAAAAGTGTTGTGGAATTTTGAGCAGATTAGAGCATTTCAGAGTAGTCAACATGTTAGACATTCGACTTCACTGAAATGCTCCATTCAGCATTTACTGTGTTTGGTGTTCTGATTTCCAAATTTTATTCGGACATCTGTCCACTCGAACACCGTACTATCGAGCATGTGATAGTAAACCTATATATATATATATATATATATATATATATATATATATATATATATATATATATACATATACATACATATATATATATATATATATATATATATATATATATATATATAAATTATGGCAGCTTTTGGCAAGTTCTTGATGAAATTCCTTGTTTTCGTTTGGTTGAAAAATAGTTTGGCAGAATTCCATGCTTTTTATTGTTACATCTCTCCAGATTTTAATATAGCTTTCCTTTCCCTTAAAAATAAATTTTATAACACATATATCTGAACTTTCTTCCCCCTCTTTAACCATTCATTTAATGCATTAAAAAATAAAATGCTTCCCTATTTCCCTAATTTCATATAAAAATCATACTCTAAGCCTTCCAGGCCTGAAGAGCTACTTTCTTTAACCAAATTTAACATATTGTGTACCTCTTTTATTGTTGCCTCCTTTTTCAGTTCTTTATTTTTTCTTCTGCTATTTAGCCACTGTTATTTCCTCCTGTCCTTTCCCATTTCACTCTCATACATTTTCTCCATATACCTCTCCACTCCTTCTAAAATGCCTCCCTGACTCACATCTATTTCTCCCCATTGAGTGCCATGCTTTCCATTGTTACATTCTTCTTCATATTTCACATTTGCACCTAACAAAGATATCACCTCTTTTGTTTTTCTTCAGTCACCCACCTCAGAATATGCATTACATCTTTATATTTTATTTATTTCACTCATATATAGCTTTGTCTCTTCCTTTAAGTACCCCTAGATTTCTCCTCAATGCCCTAAAATATTCATGCTCATTATCTACTTGCATGCACTCTTTTTTCTTTATTATCTTATTTACATTTCTTCAGTCATAAAATATTCTATATTTCCATATTTCTTCTTAAATGTCACCCACCATTCTGTCAGTTTTCTATAAAATGGCCTTTTATTTCATGACCCTCCCAAAACCTACATATTTATTCATTGATTATATCTGCAACTACTGTATTTCTTGTCAGTTTCTTAACTGTTTTTTGTTTTTGTTTTTCTTCAGTCACCCACCTCAGAATATGCATTACATCTTTATATTTTATTTATTTCACTCATATATAGCTCTGTCTCTTCCTTTAAGTACCCCTAGATTTCTCCTCAATGCCCTAAAATATTCATGCTCATTATCTACTTGCATGCACTCTTTTTTCTTTATTATCTTATTTACATTTCTTCAGTCATAAAATATTCTATATTTCCATATTTCTTCTTAAATGTCACCCACCATTCTGTCAGTTTTCTATAAAATGGCCTTTTATTTCATGACCCTCCCAAAACCTACATATTTATTCATTGATTATATCTGCAACTACTGTATTTCTTGTCAGTTTCTTAAACCCTCTGCCTTCTTTAATATAATTTTCCTCTTCTCCAGTTCTGGTTTATGCTACCATATGATCAGAAAAGCCCACCTTCCATTTCCCTTCTTTTATCTCCTGCAACCTTTCTGATAATAATACATAATCAATTTCTCTACAACTAGCACACCTTTCTATAAGTAAACTGTCTTTCTTTGCTTAACCTTTACTTTCCCAGTCTCATCACTTTCCTGCATATCATGTCATGTGTTGTTTTCCTAACTTTTCCCCTATATTACAGTTAAAACCCATGACTATCAATATGTCTATATTTACCATCACACACACACACACACACACACACACACACACACACACACACACACACACACACACACACACACACACACATATATATATATATATATATATATATATATATAGAGAGAGAGAGAGAGAGAGAGATAGGTCCACTTTAAAACATCTAAAACTCATAACATCTAATTTCATAACATTGAGACCAGAACATCTAAAAATCAAAACATCTAAAACTCATAACATTGAATTTCATACCTTCTAACAGTGCAAATCACATGAAAATTGACATCCCTTCCACATATAATGACATATAATGATATATAATGACACCAAACTACCAAACACACTTTTTACTATATTTCTGCAGTGGGGTTTGATACTGTGGGGTTAGGAATTTAACTTTTTCCCACTGTAGTGTGATCTTGGAGTTGGTATATTTAATTTAAGGGAGGGTGGAGACTCACACATGGGAGGGTGTAGGGAGGCTTGCCCCCCCTGCAGATATGTAGTAAAAAGTGTGTTTGGTAGATTGGTGTTGTTATAGGTGGAGGGGATGTTATTTTCTTGTGATTTGTAGGATTAGATGTTATGAAACTCGATGTTATAGGTTTTAGATGTTTTGGGGTTTTAGATGTTTTGGGGTCTCAATGTTATTTAATTAGATGTTATGGGTTTTAGATATTTAAAAAATATATATATATATATTTTTTTAATTACTTCTAACAGATCTATCCTTTTTCCCTATCATCACATAAGAATATTATCATGATAAGCCTACATACAACTCCACCAGCATTCACATATGCAGCAAGTAAATTACCTGGAGTAACTACTGCCATATATAGCAGATTAAAACTTCTTTCTTTTAGCAACACAACCATTAATGAACAAGTATTATTACCTGGACTTATAGGAAACAAGTCTTTAATTTTACCTTTTTGTGTCTATGATACCTTGCATTTTGCAAAAGCGTGATATCTGCATTTATTATTTACACCATGTACACACTAGTATTTTCCTAAATTAATTTCTTATACTAGTAACATTCATGTCATAATGGAAAAATATCATTTTTTTTTCTTTTGTAATTTTTGAACCTCCTAATTACCGCTTTCTTTTTCTAACTATATTTCTTCTACAGCCTCTTGTAATACTTCATATTTATTATGTGTAGGAATGTCATGCACTTTCTCCTCTTTCTGTTAATCCACTTCACTTTCTGCACCTTCTTTTTCCTTACTCATACCCTCTTCACCTTCCTTTTCATTATCACTTAACACTTCTTGTTTCTCTTCCTTATCACCCAATTGCATGCCATCTTCATTCTCACTCTGAACCATAATATGTATTGATGTTTCTTTGTGTAACATTACTTCCAGCTTTCATAACACTTGAGAAATCAGAAGTTACCTGTTTCATTACATTCTCTTCTATTTGCTCCACATTTTAACTGAATGTCCTCTTCTCTGCATTGTGCATATCTTTCCTTTGGAGATTTTTAAACTAAATGGTTATTTGCTGCACAGAAAAAAACATGTTTTCACCTCCTCCTAATATTTCATACTTTCCCTTTATCCAACAACACTAATTATGTTTCATATACAAACAAAATTCTCTTATTTCCCATTTAACGTACCCCATATCAGTCATGCCCCATTCCAAAAATCTCTGTCATCATACACTTTTAATTTTCATCTACAGAATGACAGTGTTGCTCAAAGTACAGTCTTAACTCCATTTCTTCAATATCAGTAGTTCTAAATTGCACACTCAGTTTATTTTTTTATATTACATTTCTTGCATGAAAAACACAGGATCTTCAGTGCTGACAAAAAGTTGTATTATCACACAGTCTTATAAACGTTTCTTCCAATGCATAGTTTTGAAAAGTTATTTCACACAGTGCTTCACTCCCTAAATATTACATAGAACTAATGTCTTTAACAGTGAAGACTAAAGGCACAACAACAGTGTCCCAAGCTTAATAACCATTCTACATTATCTCTGTTTCTCTGCATTATTTTTACAACCAGTCTCCCTGGTCTTGCAATTTGCACTATTAATAAGTGATTAAATGGCTGCCTAGAGCTCACAACCTGAGTATATGAATGTCTCTGTTCAGTACTCTTTATTTGCTGCTTCTATCCGGTTCTAAAAAGAAAGAAATAATTATAATCCAAAATGCAGTGTTTCACAGTCACTTCAGTAGTTTCTCCATTGCTCTGATTGCATGCTGCACTTTCTTTGGTATCACCAAAAGTAGTCTCAGTTTCAGCATCAGCAGATTTCCTGCACACAGACACACTTACAAAAATGATCTCAGTTTCATTATCGCCAGATTCTTGTGCCTTTGTCTGGAACGTCACTTCAGGAAATCCCCCAGGTTATTAGCTTGTTCCTCTGTCTATATCATCTGCAATATTTTTTCTGTCTTCAGATTTTCTTCATTCAGCAATACAATTTAAACTTTGTTCAGTTCCATATCTGCATACTACAAATCTAACATTTCTTCAACAATATTTTCATTCATACTATATTCAGCATTCTCCTGCATTTCTTTTCTAGTTACAGCCCTCTAGCAACACATAGAAGAAAAGAGGTGGGGAAATTCCTTGGTGCCCTTGCCAATTTCCCAAAGCCAATATGGTTGGGGAAATTCCTTGGTGCTCTTGCCAATTTCCCAAAGCCAATATGAGTTTATTCTGAAAAGAGGGGGTAGGCCTAATGGGACTAACCCAGTCAGCAAAGTAAGAGTAAAAAAGAAACACAATTTTTGGCATACTGGCAAGAAGTTCAGGAGATCATCATACCTCAGTGTCAGCTATATGAGAATCTATCAAAAAGAAGGCCCCAAAACAGGGTCTTGGAAGCTACAGTCAAATTACTGCTTATATTTGCAAAGGATCCCTGATAAGTTGCATTATGCATGCGCATACCTCTCAACTTCTTAGCACAAGAAATCTGGACAAAATGCACAAAATAAAGGGGAGACAAAGGTCCAAAAATATGAACAGATTTCAAATATTGTTCTTAGAAACCTAGAAAGTTGCTAGGATAACATGAGCTGTGCTAGCATGCTAGCATTTTTTGAAGGATATGAAGTCTAAACCTCAAATATATGTCATTGAGTGATGTCAGTCTTCAATGATTTGTAAGAAAATCACAGATTTTATGAGGAACACAAAAAAAAAACTGGACATTCTGCAACTATCAGGTCAGTTGGGAGGTATGTTCATCCCTGTCTGCTTTCCTGATTGAAATGTTAGCTTCTAAGAAGGGCAAGATCTGTCCCCTTTTTACTACTGGAATTTTTGTTTTGCTAAAGTTAAACAGTCTTCTCATGTGTCAAATTTTTCATTAAAATCAGATTGGACATCTTCATGACCACTTTGTAGACATGGGCTTCCACTCCAAATTTAAGGAATATGACAATGCTCCATAAATAAATACACACACACACACACACACACACACACACACACACACACACACACACACACACACACACACACACACACACACACACACACAAACAATTGATATATCCATCAGCAAGGAATAGATTTAACTGTATGATCTCATTGCATTTTGATATCTTTAAAGTGATACAGGGAATCACCTTGTCCCACCTCTTTTCGATCTTGCACTTGAAATATTGTTACAGAACACTGTAAGATTAATAATTATGAGGAATTCATCACAGTGCTGGAACACGATAAACAATAACAGGCACTAATTATGTAAGGGTTGTGGTTAATAATGGCAAGATGTCAATCAGTAGAGTGCTGCAAATTACAGGGGCAATATGGCATTCTACTTCCATTGACAGGGGGATTTATAATTAATCAATAAATGAGCCTTGAATGGATGTTAATGGAATTTAAGCAGTTAAGCCTTTGCAACTCTAGAGCATCCAAGGCAGTGTCTGAGGAGAATTTTAATAAGGTGAAAGACAGAATATGGGAAGAATTTAGTAGCATCAGAGAGGTGTGTCCTTTTGGGAAAGGCTCAGTAACATAAAGGTCTTTCAGGATCTCTCCTCCACTACATCACATAAAAAATATATGTCTCCTTTTTTATCAGCACCCTCTCTTTCATAAATATGTTGAAACTCAAATTCCCAAAGTCTTAGCTCAACTAAAACTGCTTTATAACATCTCACACAGATTGATAATCATTGTTCTTGGCTCATCCCAAAAGAAAATGCAGCTACAATATGCTGAAACCAAACACTCAGACTTTCCAGTAAAAATGGGCATAATTGTTTCACTCTCAGCAGAAGTAAATGGCTTCATGTTAATAAATGGCTTCACTCCTCTGAAATACATTTACCTTTAAAATTATCAAATAAAAATATTACCCTCCTCTTCTTAATAAATTGTATATCAATACCTTTCCCACTCCTTATGCATCTCCAACTCCCTCATTCATGTTATGCCATCCTTTACTCTTACTACCTGCTAAAGATCCTTCTCTAAACATTCTCCAACCTGTTTGAATTCTTTACCCAAAGCAATCAAATAGATAGTCTTCCATCTTTCAAGAAGGCTCTCCGTTCCCATCTGCTTAATGAAAACAGATGTAACTGCTTTTGAGATACTGGTTTGAAAATTCTTTAACTCACCATCCCTGATATCTCTGCTGCAAAATATTCTACTTCACACAGACTGATTCACTAATAATTCTCATGTTAAAGGTGAGGTTTTAGAAAGTAAAAAGATTGGTAGGGGGATATTTAAATGTATAGGTCCATAGATTCATAGGTATGTAATTGATTAGTTGCTCTTGTCAGCCATTTCAAGCCTTGCCAGTGTCCCTTTTTGCACTCAAATTAACATATCCCATTTGGTTAGAGATAGGCCTTACCCATTCCATGGGCAAGAATTATAGATAGTCAAGAATTATATATTAGCCCTAATGAGAATAACTGATCATATGGATTTTATTATTCATCTAATGGTAAAATGTTTAGTAGGACTAATTTGATTTCCCCACTGTCATGGTAGGGATTTCAACATCTTCAAGGACATTTATGAACTGATGTTCCAGGCCCATTTATGGGAATTCAGTCATGTAAAGTTGCATGTAAAATCTTGGAATAAATCCAAGATCAGTCCAAGGTTCCTTACCTCTAGTCCTAATAAAGGATGCATTACCTTGGTTATAAGGGGCCTAGCAATTTGATATCTAAGCTTGGTAGCCAAAAACATTTGGGTGAATGGGGTGAAGTCTAAATACCTGGGTTTTAGGACTTGTACTGCATAAACAACTTGCTGTAATATTTAAATATACATAGAAATAAAATGTTCAAATAAACAAAATAAGTAAGACATTTAAAAAATTCACAATTAAAACAACTATTTACAAAGGTGTCTACTATATAGCTAAATCTCTGGATGTTCTTGAAAAAGTCTTTGAATCTAACAAACTTGGGCTGTTTATTTAGCAGTTCTTTAAGTTTCATCCAGATGTTATAAAAAGTGGCAATTCTAGTTGTTCTCATCTTGATTGTTAGAAGTTCTAACTGACAAATGTCAGTTGCAATACTTATGAATACTTTCATTATTGGACTCAGTTCATTTTTCCAATTCTTGATGATTATTTTCCTCACAATTAATAGAACACTCCATAAAAGCAGGTAGTGTTTTTTTCTTTACACAATCAGATATTGGTGTGTTGAATAATATTAATGATTTGGTTAGGATGAATTTACCATCAAATAAAGCCTGTAAAAACATTAATATTACACCAAAATGGTTTAATAACTTTATAACCAAAAAACATGTGTTGCCAATCTGCTTTAATATTTGTCTTACATCTCCAACAACCTGCATTGTTTTCTTATACATTAATTCTATTCTAAGTCAAGTTATGAATGTTTTATGCATAAACTTCCACATAAACAATCTTTACTTTATACAAGATGTAGTTTATTTTGAAGATGGCAACATATATTTTTTTATCTTATTTACTTGGATAATAGTTATTTATAATTTTGAAATAATCCCAATAATTTTCATTCAAATATTCTGTAGCATTTTAAATATTTTATATATTCTGGATATCAGCCCTTTCTTCAATATTTCCTAATGTGCCAATGTAATTAAAACATCAATAAATTTTGGTATGCCACTTTTTTGATGGTTGCATTAAATTAATTTTATTTTCTATTGAAACTTCTATTTTCTATTGAATGTCTACAAATGTGAATATCGAACCACATTTCTTTACTTAAATTAAATTTAGTGAATATATATTCTACAGTTTGTATTTTATGTATTTTTTTCTTCATCCATCAGTTTATACCAATATATCAGGTTATCAAGTGTATTAAAAGTACATATATTGTTTTGTGTATATGCTATGGGAAACAATAAAAAATACCATGACTTGTAGTCTGGATTTTTATATATAAAATTTCTGTAGGTAGTTAACATTAAAGAAACATAAGATGAAGTTATTATAATATTTCTATTTTCTAGTATATAATCTTTTAATATCCAAAGAAGATTATTATTCATTATTATATTTTGCTGTGTATATGTTATTTGATTTGACTTCATACATATGCCTTCTAGTATCTCTTTCCAGTTATCATTATAGCTTTTATTTTACCATATAGAAATAGTTTTTATGATTGATAATAAAAATATAGTTCTATATCTGGTATACCTATTCCTCCCAAGGACCAATATCTTATGTGATGATTTAATCCCAGTCTAGATTTGTTGTGATACCAAAGAAATTTAAGAATTAAAGAAGTGAAATCTTTTCTACTTTTTTGGAGGTAGTAAAAGGGATTGTATTGTATAGTGTATAACATTTTTGGTAAAATAATCATTTTTATTAAAGAAAGCCTTTCTTCCATGGAAAAAGAACACATATTCTATTTGTTAATAAGATTATTAATGGTAACTACATTATTTTTATAGTTCTCTTCTATTATATTCTTAATATATTCTGTTAAAATTATTCCTAGATAGGTCATTTTTATCCCCAACTATATATTTGGAAATTCTTTCTTCCGTATTATTAGGTCTATTATTTATGAGTAAATGTTTGTTCCATTTTGATTAAAAGAAAGTCCAGATTTTTTTCAGAAACAAATTCTATTGCACTGAATACAGCCTTAAGGGAATTTTATTATCATTTAAAGTAAGAATATCATCAGCAAACAACATTTTAGAATTTTATTTTTTTATTTATCTGTATACCTTTAATATCTATTCTTTATCTTATGTAATTTGCAAATGGTTCCATATTTAAGGTAATAGTAGTGGCGATAATGGGCTACCCTGCTTAGCTCCTTTAATAATTGGAATTTGTTCTGCTAGATATGAACCTATTTTTATGTAAGCAAGAGAGTTTTCATAAAGTAAATGAATGTGTTATGAGAAAGAATTTTGAAAAATTATAATCGTCTAGAACCATTAATAAATATTTTCAATTAACAGGATCCAAAGCACTATTTATGTCTAAACACAACAATGTAAAACTATCATTTTTGTTATTTACAAAATCTATTATGGCTAATATTCTTTTAATGTTATCATAGATATTCCTATTTATTATAAATCCAGTTTGATCATTATTAATCATATATGGTAAAAATTGTTGTATTCTAGTAGCATGTGCAGCCATTAATATTTTATAATCAAAATGTTTAAGAGTGATATTGACCTATATGAGGAACAATCAGCTGTATTTTTATGTGTCTTTAAAATTGGGGAAATAACTGTATACTTCCATGACAGAGGAACATTTTGTAAATCTTTAACTATTAAAAAGACTTTATGTAAAATATTTAAAGCTTCTTTAGGTAAAAGCTTATAGAGTTATGGTATTAGACCATCATTACCAGGTGCTTTATTAGGTTTTAATTTATTAATTTGTTTTTTAAGTTCAGACATTAGTAAGGGTTTGTCAATTAATTTCTTCTGATCTTCTGTCATCTTATTTTTAACATATTTTAATAAAGGTTTTAATTATTTCCTTTGAATCCATTATTGGATTATATTGATTAATTTTGTTGAAGTGCATTCTAAATATTTTTAAAATGTCATCCATTTCAGTTACCTTTTTCTTACATCAGAAGAATACAATTCTTTAATAAGCATTTGTGTTCTAGAAGTTAATTTATGCTGGATTTTGGATTTATAGAATAGTTAATTAATTTAATCTTCTCCAAATGTATCATAGTTTTATAAGATAAAATTTCTAAATATTTATTTTGTAATTCATTAATTTCTTTTGTCACATTGTCTTGTCCTTTTTGACTAGTCTGTTTTCATTTATCTATTTTCCTGTATATCTATCAAATCTTTATCCGACTGTTTTTTATAAGCATACCACTTCATAACTTTACCATTTAAATATCCTTTTAGGTCATCCCATGTACAAATTTCAGATGCATCTTCCGTATAATTAATTTCAATAAAGGTTTGAATCTCTTTATTAAAAAAATCCGGGCCTATATCAGAATCGCAAATGTTCACAATGTTGAATCTGACATTGTCGACATGTAAACAGCGAAACCACAGAACATCGAAGAGGTAAATGGAAATCTCCGTAAAGGGAGATTTCCATTTACTTCAATGTAGTGCAGTCTCGGAGTTGGAATTTTTAAGTAGCGGGGGGGTGTGGAGGATGCAGGGGGTCTTAAAGCAAGTAAGTCTATTTTTTGACATTTTGTGATGTAGGTGTTTGATGTTACTGGACTTCAACGATATGGTGTTGTTCATATTGTATTCAAAGTTCAGTAACTTTGAGCATCTAATATAAACCCAAAAATTCTTTATAAAGTCCTTTGCATTAGTTATATAAGTCTAGATAGTAAGTAATTTGAAACATATACTCTAACAATTCTTGATGCAGTTTCATGTCTATGTGAAAAGTGTGCATAAAAAAGCAAATTTGGTTTTGAAAATTCATTAAAATCTTTCATCTGAAGTGAATCTATAAAACTTATAAATGCCTTTGCTGAAGCTGATATGCTTTGTTTCTTACAAGTATTAGAATCTTCATCTTTTAGTATACAATTAAAATCTCCTGCCGATATGATACTACCGTTTGAGTGTTGTATTATCTTTTCTAATTGGTGTTTAACTGTTTTTAATACCAATACTAGGTATCCAGTAAACATTAATAAGGGTTTATATATATATATATATATATATATATATATATATATATATATATATATATATATATATTCCTATTAATTTCCATTGTTACTGAACAAAACATTCCTTTGTCATCTTTGTATGTATTTAATATATTAGGTATGGGTAAAGATTTTCTCCATAATATACCCCTCTTTTTTCTGACTATACTGGGAACTACTTAAAACAGTGTAATATTTGTATAAAGTCTATTTATATCTTCCTGTAGAAAATGTGTTTCTTGTAAAAAAAATAATCTGTGATGCAAATAAATTTAGAAATTTACTTAAATTATGTATTTTGCAACCATTATTTAAACCATTAATATTAACAGAGATACACTTCAAATGTGTCATAGAATAACTGTGACAAATATAAAATTTAATGTCATTATAACTTCTAGTTGTAATATTTTCAATAAACCACTTGTAGAAAATGTATACTTTATATTATCGATTATGAATCTTCCATTATTAATATCATTCGATACAGGAATAATAAAAAGTTTAGTAGACATCAATAAAAAACTAAATGTTATATTAAAATTAAACATAAATTTCTTAACCTTCATTCCCTTCCTGGAGTCTAAAACTCCTAGCTTGAATAGTAAAACTACCCAAACTATATCACCCTCCAACATGAGTAAACCCTATACTCCTCTGCTATTTAGTGAAAAAAAATGATCATGTTTGTGAGGATATTTCATAATATTATCTATGCTAGCATGACTGGCTTATGTTTTGCAAAAAATGGGAAAATACCCTGTGTTACATATGCCAGCATGACTAGCTATAATTTTGTAAATAAGTTTATGTCTTTTGATTATCACTGTGATTTATGCAAGATATTTGAAAGTCAGTGTTCTTCTCGCTGACCAAATCCAACTTTTTTTAAGAGAATTCTGAATGCATGTCATGCCAGAGTCAGCTGACCTAGATGTGATGTTATTGTGTGCCAGAGCTGGGAAAATAGAATCTTAACTGCAGCTGTTTTCCTTTTCAAAGTCTGATATGAGAGAACAGAACTCTCATAGCAGCTTCCTGTTACTTTTAATAAAATCTGATATAAAAGCAGGTTCTGAGTCAGTTGTTCAGTTTCATTTTCCAGGTTGTTCAGCAGTAGCAGTCTAGTTGTTTCCAGAGTAGTTGTATCAGTAGCTGAAAACAGACAACAGCCTGGAGTGTGGACATAATTCCTCAACTTGCCTTGCAAAAGTAAGAGTACAATCTTGTCTTGCTGAGTTATTTCGATTAGATCAGGACAGTTAATCTTTAGATCATCAGGGAACTACAGCTAGTTAGTTAGAGCTCTTCTAAAATCAATGTGAGCTCTATTCTCTTTTGTTTATTGGAATCAGTTATTCAGTATTTACGTGTCAAATCCTTTTATTTATTATTGAATATATTACTACCTCTCATTGTGGCTGGTTATTTAGTGAATATTTTTAATAACTTGAGAGTGTGTATGCTTATTGTGAGAACACCAGGGCCATTCCAGAAAGCTTTACTGCTTGGGATACATGCTACCATTTTTTTCAATATCTATTTTACCCAATATAATTGAACACTCCTTTTAAAGGTATTGTGTTATTTTACTGGTAGCAACCATAACCTTGTAATCTGGGCAAAGAAACACAGCAGCTAAATATGTGTCAGTCTTTCCCAGGAGTGTGTGTATATGTGAATATCAGACACTTAAGAGTGAGTGTGTAAGATACCTAGAACTGGGACACAATGTTTTGCAGTGATTAATGTGGAAACTCATTTTGGCACCTGAAGTGAACATATAGTCCAGTCCCAGGTTTGGAACCTGTTCTTGGTGTACTCTTAGAGGACATTATGTATTTTTATCCCTGCTTTTTAATAACACTCCCTTACCAGAAATAATGATGAGGATTGAGACTCCTTATTTACTGCCATGGGATAAAGAGGGCTCATCACATATTGGTAGCAGTGGTGTGGGATCTTAATTGAGCTTTAGTAGCCTGTACGTAGTTGTCACCAAGGTGTGCACTCTAGACAGCCACAAGATAAACATACAGTTTCATTGTCACAACAGTTGTATTCATTTTTTAGTCAGTTTAGTCAGGGGCAATAGGCAAAGATATTAGCAGAGGATTGCAGCAAGCTGAGGAGGAACCAGTAGACCAAGGACCAAGGTGTGTGAAGCCAAAGGACTGGTGCATGCCAACCTGACTAAGGAAGTAACGATCTCATCCTTAGTCATAGCCACAGAGCAGACCAGCAGCAGAGGATATCCAGTTTGGCACTGGGGATAACAGTCTTCCAAAACAAGACAGATCACCTTTTCCTCATAGGACTTAAAAATTTGTCTGGAATTAAAGAGACTCAAACTGGATGCTGAAGAAAAGGAATGAGAGAAGCAGAGTCAGTATGAACTGTGATGTTTGGAGGCTGAGGAGAGGGAGAAGCAGCGTCAGCATGAACTGCAGCATTTGGAGATGGAAGCTGAAGAAAATGAGAGGCAGGGACAGCATGAAAAGGAGATTCTAACCCTTTAATATGGTCATGAAGGTAATGGGGAAGGGAATGATTGAACCCCAGAACCCATAAAGGTCAATAAACTTTTTCTTCAGAACAGGGTGAGAGGGGGTAGATGATGTTGATAGTTTTATTTATATATTTGAGTGGGTATGTAAACAATATAATGTTGACCAAGGGCTTAGGGCATGTTTCCTGACCCCCTTACTCCATGGTAGAACTGTTAATGCAATTTTTAAACTGTCTGATATTGGTTGTTTGAGTGACAATAGTGTAAAACAATATTTACTTGATTGTTTTAAACTAAACCCTGAAAACTATAGAAAACATTTTGTGAACATAGACGCAAGGCAGATGAAAGTGTATGTGATTGCATTGCTGATTTAAGTACTTACTTTCACAGGTGAGTGTGTGGGTGTCAGGTCACCACTTTGAAGGACTGGCAGACCTTTTGTTGAGGAAACAAGTTCTCTCCACTTTGCCTGATGACATGAGAATCTGGTTGGCAGACTGAGAGTGTAACTCTGCAAATGAGTTGGGGAGAAAATGGGATCTCTACTTGGAAGCATGGCACCACTGCATAAGAAAGGGATACCCAGTGCTGGACATGGACATAAGAGAATCCATGGGGGCAGCCTAAACCTCTCCAACAGAGTCCACCAGTAATGAAGGAAGCTGCTAGTTCAAATGTAATCAGAGGGGTCATATAGCATACAAATGTCCATTGAAGGAAGGAGAGAAACAAAAGGTGAGGGAGCCAGCAAGTGGGTATGACAGAATGCCAGTGGTAAGTTGTCTGGAAACAACAGAGGTGGCAAACTATTACCAAAATTTGTATCCTATCTTAGTGGATGGAAGACAGGCCACTGCTAAGAGAGACACAGCTTCTGATATAACCATTGTGAGGCCTGCAGTGGTTAAAGAGGAACAATTCTTGCTTGGGCCGTCCACACCAGTCAGAGCTCTGGGTGAGACCCCATTCCAAATATGTCTGGCCAGGGTTCATCTTAACTGGAAGGGTAGAAAAGGGAACAAGCAGGTAGGCATGTTTGAGGATATCCCTGCAAATGTCTTAATAAGGAATGAGTTTGATAATGTAGTACCTTGTGTGCATGCACTTATATGCAATCAAGCTTGGAGACAGGTATGTAGGTCTGGTAAACTGGGGGAGACCCAGACAGATCTTATGCCTGAATCTGGGGCTGGTGATATGATTACTTCAGGGAGGGGCTACCTTGTAGCAGTGAGCCTGAAGGTGAACCACAGCTGCTGGTAGCTACTGGTATTGTCATGGACATGGTGACTACAAGGACAGAGGAGGAGTGATGGTATCAAGACTGACAGTGAAGCACCACTGTCAGAAGATACTAGACGTCCTGTGGAAGGGAAACTGGGATAGGTTACAAAGACAGAGTTGAGACAGGCTCAGCTTTTTGTTGTTACTTTATGAGGCTTGAGAGAGGTGGCTAAGGAGGCATCTGATGCTCAAGGAAAGAGGGAGTCTGTATACCTTAACAAAGGTTTACTGTACAGAGAGTGGACCACTGAGGGAGGACTGGAGGGTGAATTATTGCAGCAGTTGGTAGTGTCCAGAGCCTACTGTCTGGCACTTCTAGCCATACCCCATGACATTCCTTTTGAGGTCATATGGGCATAAAGTGTACTAAGAGATGAATTATGCAGAACTTTTTTGGGCTAGGATTGCAAAGGATGTAACAGGGTACTGCAGGACCTGTGAGCAGTGCAAAATTTAGGCAAGACAGGAGACAAGGTCAATGCTCCATTGATGCCTTTGCCTGTGATTGAAGAGCTGTTTCAGAGGGTAGCTATGGATATCATGGGGCCTCTGAGTACTCCAAGTTCTACAGGGAAGAAGTATATCCTAGTAGCAGAAGATTTGCTACTAGATACCATGAGGCAGTGGCTGTGTTCTTCACTGAGGCAGAAAAAGTGGCAAATGCTTTGTTAGAAATGTTCAGCAGGGTAGGTTTTCTGAGGGAGGTACTGACTGTCCAAGGTGACAACTTTATGTCAGACCCGCTGGCTTGTCTGTGGAAGCGTCATGGGGTGAAGCATCTAAAAACCACCACTATCATCACCAGACTAATGGTCTTGTAGAGAGGTTAAACTCTACATTAAAGTCTATGCTACAGGCATTTGGAGACCAGTTTAAATGGGAGTTTGACAAATATTTGCCCCATTTACTATTTGCATACATAGAGGTACCTCAGGAATCTACAGGCTTTTCACCCTTTGAATTGCTGTATGGGCATAGGATGAGGATGAGTGTGAATTCCGCAAGGATTCTTTTGTGGCATATGTCTTAAACTTCAGGATAAAGCTAAGGGAGCTCATGGGTTAGGCCCAGGAAAACCTGGCAGTAGCCCAACAGCAGAAGAAGGTATTGTATGACAGGAAGGCTCAAGCCTGAGAGTATACTGTGGGGCAACAGGTTATGGTGCTCATTCCTGTCAGACACAATAAGTTGAGGGCAGCTTGGGTGAGACCCTTCAAAGTGGTAAGGAAAATTAGTGATGTTAACTACATGGTTAACATAGTAGGCAGGAGGCAGGGACATAAGTTGTACCATGTTAACATGATAAAACCATATCACGATAGGGAGGCCATGGTGCTGAATATTTGCAGTGTATGGCAGATGGAAGAGTCTGAGGGGGATCTGGTGATTGAACTTTTCAGTGAAGATCGGGCTGACACTTCCGTGGGAAAGGTACCAATATCTCAGTGGCTATCCCCTATTCAGGTTAAAGAAATGCGAACAGTGTTACAGGAGTTTGGGAGCATACTTACTGGGAAACCCCTTACTGACCAGACAAGGAAAAGCAAGCCTGATAAGGTAATGTGGGCCACAGATTATGAACTGGCATTCTAAAAGCTTAAAGAAGCTTTGGGAAGACCTCCTGTGTTAGCCAGTCCATATTACATAAAGAAAGGAATTTGTTACTCAGATGGATGCTTCAAATTATGGGGTGGGGGCTGTACTCAGCCAAGTTTCCTCAGAGAGAGAGAAGAGCATCCCATGGTATATCTCAGCTTTAGACTGCATCCCAAGGAGGAATGTTATGCTGCTGTGGAGAAAGAATGCCTAGCCATAGTATGGGCATTTCAAAAGCTTCAGCCTTACCTATATGGAAGAAAATTCATTGTGGTTGCAGATCATAACCCTTTAACATGGCTAAATAGAGTTAGTAAGCAGAATACCAAGTTATTCAGGTGACACATAGGATTACAAGCATATGACACGATGGTGCAACACTGTAGTGGGATCAATAATGCTAATACAGATGGACTGTCATGGAGGGGTATGGGTTGGTACATTTTCAGTTGGCATTATTTTTCTTAAGCGACAAATTTCCAGGGTCACTTGAAAATCTAGCTTGAGTCTTCAAATTGGGAGAAATGTGAGGATATTAGATATTGTTGCTTGTGCTAGCATGACTGGCTGAAGTTTTGTAAATAATTGTAAATAATTGTAAATTACTCTGTGTTACATATGCCAACATGACTAGCTATAATTTTGTAAATAAGTTTATGTCTTTTGATTATCACCCAGATTTATGCAAAATGTTTGAATGTAAACAGTGTTCTGGTTGACCAAATGTACATTTTTTTAAAGTGAATTCTGAATGCATGTTATGCCAGAATCAGCTGACTTAGATGTGATGTCATTGTGTGCCAGAGCTGGGAGAATAGAATTTTCACTGCAGCTGTTGGTTTACTTTTCAAAGTCTGATGTGACAGAGTAAAATTCTCATAGCTGCTTTGTGTTACTTTAAAAAGAAATCTGCTATAAAAGACGTTTCTGAGTCAGTTGTTCGGTTTTGTTTTTCAGAGCTGTTTAGCAGTAGTAGTCCAGTTGTTTCCAGAGTAGTTGATCCATTTGCTGAGGACAAACAAAGGACTGGAGTGTGGACATAATTAATCATCTTGCCTTGCTGAAGAAAGAGTATACTCTTGCCTAGCTGAGTTATTTACATCAGATAGGGACAGTTAATCTTCAGATAGTCAGGGAACTACAGCTAGTTAGATAGAAGTTTTCTAAACATAATGTGAGATCTATCCTACAGTATTAGTTTCTTATTTCCAGTGTGTGAAACTCTGTTGTTTATTGGGATCAATTATCAGTATTTACATATTTTAAATCCTTTAATTTATTATTAAATGTTTTTATTACCTCTCATTGTGGCTGATTATTTATTGAATATTTTTAATAACATGAGAATATTTATGCTTATTATGATAAAAACAGGGCCACTCCAAAAGCCTTACTGCTTGGGATACATGCTACCATTTTTAGCAGTATCTTATTTACCCAATATAATTCAACACCCTTTTTGAAACGTATTGTAGTATTTGACTGGTGTCAGCTGTTACCTTGTAATTTGGGCAAAGAAACACAGCAGATAAATCTGTGTCAGTCTTTCTCAAGAGTGTTACTATGTGTGAATATCAGACAGTTAAGAGTGAGTGTATCAGATGCCTAGAATTGGGACACACTGCTCTGCAGTGGTTAGTGTGGAGACTCATTTGGAGACCAGTAGTGAAGCACATAGTCCAGTCCCATGTTTGGAAGCTGTTCCCGGTGTACTCCTAGGGGAAATTGTGTATTTCTATCCTGCTTTTTAGTGGCATTCCTTTACTGGCTATACTGGTGAGGATTGAGTCTCCTTAGTTAGGGCTCATCACAATGTTATTCAAAATATTATCACACAATTAAAATCAATAAACCTATAAATATTTTGAATATATGATACCTAAGATAAATAACCTATGTATCCAGGATTAAACTGTCTTGATAAATATAAAATAATATAATAAGTAAAAAACAAATAATAATTCTTAGCATATGGACTTTTAAACTCATGTAAACAATGCCAAAGTTTCTGTGGTAGGAAGTATAATGTAAACAAAATGTGTCCCTGCTTATTATACTTAGTACACATACTAACTAATATATTTATATGCAACCAAAAAATATGTTTTGCGTCTGAATTAATAATATTACAGTATAGATGTGTCTCTCACTACCAGTTTGTATATCCGCTCCTGTCTGTAGTAGCAAACAGAACTGTTCTATACAATTTTTTTGCACTGATTTATTAATTACACATTGACATACTGGTTAAGGTGTTCACCTTACAGACACAAGGTGCAGGGTTTGATTCTCACATGGGGTAATTGGCTAAGCTTACAAAGGCCCACAGGGGCAAATAGCCTAGTACTAGCTTATGAACCTATATATATAATAAGAACATATTTGTTCAAAGAAATAAAAAGAAAGAAAACAAGAACGAAAGAAGATTGTTTACCCAAAATAAACTACCCCTTTACCTGCAAATATACCTAGCAGATAATGATACATGCATTGTTGCATTTAGAATTATTTTAACAAGCATACAAGATGAGTTATTTTATCAGTGCACTTACTTCTCAATAGATATACATCTGATATGAGAATACATATAAATTGTTGTTGGCTAATAGTACAAATAAATAGTGTTCATGTATTCTAAAAGGTAAACTGTTTTAATTAATTATTGAGTAATTCTATAAGATGGCAAATGTATACACATGTATTTTCTAAAAGGTGCTATTGTGTATTCTGTAATTTTCATTTAACCATTATCCTACATATATTCTGTTATGTCACACAAAAAATAATGAGGTATAAATGTTATGATAGCTAGTTTGAAATTGCTGAATCTGTCTTTAGCAATTTTGTTGTTTCTTTAGATTTTCTTCTAGTTTGCTTGATGCAGGGAGAGCATCAAGTAATGTGCATTTAAAGCTCAGATATGTTCCAAATTTATTTCCAATTGTATAACCAATCAATAAATGAATATCATCTAAACATTTATAATAATATGCTGTTAAAGTAATCTACATAGCTAGGCAAAATATATATGAAATTAATTTATATTAATAATAAAATAACTAGTTAACAAAGAAAGTTCTAAATTGCTCAATATCAAAACTAATGAACTGATATCATGGTAGTGAGTAACAAACAAAATATCTATCCTCTTTTCTACCAAAATGAAAAGTTCAATATCAATTAGTTGGGTAAAAAGAATAGAACAAGCTTTAACTGTCTTATCTATGAGCTAACTTGTTAACATCGGTAAAATTAAGTTGTGACCAAGCTATGAAATGATGAATTGGGTGCAACAAGCTGTCAATTAATCCAAAACAGCCAATTAGTTAAAACTCTGTGACAATATCATGGTAAACAATTAAATCTCAATATACAGATTTTTGAAATTGCTAGTAATCTTGTAAATGTCCCAATAGACATATTGCATAGCTAAGCAATCCTACCCTGGTTTGTGATTTACTATGGAGTTGACTGGTAAGAGAAGTTTTATTTGAATTTGTATTGTATTTGTTATCAGTTTTTAACTGTTGTAAGTAAGAAGGGATAGCTTGTTAAGATTTACTTTGATTCATATTTTGCTGTTTTATCTTTAGTTTCACTTTTGGTTGTTAGAAAGGGAGAGGTTTTAGACACTCAAGCTCTAGCAACCCCAAGGGGCCTAGACAGCTATAAATTCATACAGACTGCAGAGAGGAAAATCCTGAGAATATCTAAACAATCTTACCTTGGTTTGTGATTAATTGATCTTTTCTGATAAAAAGTGGGACTGTGAGCAATAGTGAGCAGAAACTACTGCAGCTGTAAAGGAATTACAATTTTAGTCTTCTTGCAGAACTTGTATGGCTAGAACAACTTTACTGTATTTAATGTATTATTTATTTGTATATTGCTGGTGTAATTTGTGTGTCATAGAAGTTGATTTAAGTTCTCTTTGAATTCCGTGGTTACTGTTTTTTATTCTTTTTTTTTTTTACAATATTTTATTAATTTGAAGCTGAATATGGATTCCTTAAATGAGAATGCAACTAATGATTTGCTAATGCACAAATATCTAGTACAGTGTAATAAATGCTATGCATATTTAAAGGTAACAACTAATAACACTGGTGATCTGTGTTCCTCATGTCAAACATTGAATGATTTGCTTGCCATTGTTAGACGTAAATCTAGACTTAATGATGATGATTATTGTGCAAATGGCATGGCTTGGAGAACTGTTGTTTCATATATTAATGACTGGCCTGATGATAAATAATGTTAGGCATAGAACAAATAGAACACATTTGGGAAATGATGCCTCCATTGTCTGCAAAGATCATTCAAGCCCTATGAAACAAGATGATGCCCCTGACAACTTTGGAATTCTGGATACAAGCATTCGGCAATCTGAGGATCCAGTTTGTTTAGAAGGAAACAAAAAAGAAAGAAAGGAAGAAGTCACAACAAATAACAAGGAAGAAAAAGAAACTGATTAATGACTCTAAAGGAAAGAGACTACATAGTAAAAGGACACTGCTTTGTTATGTAACACACAGGTTACAGGGAATGATGATATTTTTGTATTAGAAAATCTTCAGTCTACAGAAGCTAGTTATGTAACACACAGGTTACAGGGAATGATGATATTTTTCTATCAGTAAATCTTTGGTCTACAGAAAAAAGGCATAATATTTCCAACAGAGTAGGTAGAAAAAAAGAAGCAAGGGGCAGGTGAAAAGGAAGAAATCAAAATTGAATGTGGAAGGATTGAAGAACAATACTGGAAGAAAAAAAGAAGAGAAAGATATGTCAACTATATGGCTCAAGCTTGAAATTTACAATAACCACTGGATAAGAATTTTCTAAACAATGAAAACAGTGGGATTAATAATACTAATGGTGATGAAGATCTATCCTTCATAACAATTGATAGAGCAGACATTACTGTATTAGAAGCTAAAGATTCTTCAGAGCTGGCCAGTAAAGCTATTCTTGTAACTGGAGATTCAATTATTAGAGGAACTGATACTTATATTTGCAGAGAAGATAATGAACATTGAATAGTGTTATGCTTGCCAGGAATAAAAATAGAAGATGTGAGACAAGCCCTGGAACACGTTAATGTAAGGAAGGACGGATCCATTTTAATTCATGTTGGTACAAATGATGTCATCCAAAAGGACTCTGATTTAAGTAGGGAAGTGACAGCCATCTTAGATAGTATAGCTTGTACTGGTGTCAGGACATATTTTTCACAAATCACCTATAGAAAGGATAGTCAGGTCATTGTGAATGAAAATATTTTTTCGCTAAATTCTTACATGGAAAATAATTGCCCTGTTTTAAAAAATGGAAATGTGTAGAGCATCCAAACCTACTTTTGGGCACATGTGTTCAGACAGGATAGCATACATTTGTCAAGATCAGGGAAGAGAATTTTTGCATCAGATATTTTGCAATATTTGACAAACACTAGGCAGGATTTTTGCCAGGTTGAAAATGTATCAGTTCATAGATTACAACATTTTATGCATCTCTGATGGTTGTTAATGCTAGGGGCATTAATAATAACATTTTTATTGGAATATTTGCTACGTTCTCACAAGATTGATGTTATTGTTTGTGAAACATGGTTAAAGAACACTGACTGGAAACCAGTTCTGTCAGGGTATAAATGTTTTTACTGTAACAGACATTCTAACAAAAAATCAGGTGGAGATGTTATGATAGGGATTAAAGATAATTATGAGACCTGTGATTATTACATGTTCAGTGATAAGACCAGTACTATAGACTGTGTAACTGTGACAATAAATGTGTAACTGTGACAATAAAGACAACCCTGGAACATATAACAATTGTTGGAGTGTATAGACCACCAAAGTCAAATACAGATGACCTAGAGGAATTCATACATTTTTTGCATGAAACACAGGATGGAAGAATAATATTAGCTGGGGACTTAAATTTACCAGAAACAGACTGGAATAATATTGATTCAACAACATTAGTAAGGAAATTATTCACAACATATATTCAGGAAGAACTACTTCAGATTGTAAAGAAACCTACCAGGGGACAGAACATGCTGGACATTGTTTGTGTTTCTAAAGAAATTACTGTTACTTCAAGTCAAGTGTTACCACTATTAATGTGCAGTGATCATGGGGTTATTAAGGATAATTTGGGTGGTGCAGTGGTGCAGCCTTTAATGCTGGTTCCTCACAGCAAGATGTTCTCCGGTTCGATTCTCGGCTGGGGTGCCTTCGGTGTAGAGTTTGCATGTTCTCCCTGTGTTCGCGTGGGTTTCCTCTGGGTACTCCGGTTTCCTCCCACATTCTAAAGACATGCTTCTGGAGCATTTCTCCCCAGGCCTCCACTGAAAACAGGATCTGTGGAACCTAGTCGGACTTTCCCGGTCAACAAATGTTAAATAAAATAAAAAATAAAATAAAAATTTGTTGCTAGATAATTCTGCCAAACTGAAATCTAGACCAATGCAAAGAAGGTAAATTACAGATTAGTAAGGACATTATTCACAACATATATTCAGGAAGAGCTACTTCAGATTGTAAAGAAACCTACCAGGGGACAGAACATGCTAGACATTGTTTGTGTTTCTAAAGAAATTACCGTTACTTCAAGTCAAGTGTTACCACTATTAATGTGCAGTAATCATGGGGTTATTAGGGTTAATTTGTTGCTAGATAATTCTGCCAAACTGAAATCTAGACCAATGCAAAGAAAGTAAATTACAGATTATATATGGAAGCAAAACAGTTACTATTTAAAACTAACTGCAATGAGGTGTTCAGTGGAAAAAGTGCAGATGGAATGAGAAAAATTTTGAAAGAGAAATTGTTCAAGTGCAAAAAATTTTAAAAAAAGTTTACCATCAGGATCTAGGCATACAACATCAGGGGGATATATTTCCATAAGAACAAGATATCTGATTAAGGTGAGAGACAATATAAGAAATGGAAGAGAGGTTGAACTACAACTTTGAAAACTGAAATAAACAAGCTGGACAAACAGATTAAGCATAATGTGAGACGAGCAAAAAAGAATTTGAAGAAAATTTATATAAAGATATTGAGCATAATAGGAAACCTTTTTATAGATACATAAGATGTGGAAGGAGTAAAGACACACAAATTGATAAACTGTGTGCAGATTCTAAAATTTATTCTCAGACACAACAGATTATAGTTATATTTACAAAATCTTATGCAAAACAGTTTGGCTCCACTAAAGGGGTGATAAGTTGTCCTAGTGACATCCAGGTATCCCCAGATACTGGAATCAAATTAAATCATATTGAAAAAGAACTGTGCAAACTGGATCCAAACAAAGCACAGGGAGGAGATGGAATTAGTAACAATGCCTAAGAACATTTCAGCAAGAACTTACAGTACCAATATATCTGTTGTTCACTAGGTCATATAAATATAGGGAGATTCCTCAAGATTGGAGACATGCTTATTAAACCTGTCTTCAAGAGAAAGAGGAGTAGGTCAAACCCAGAGCCATATAGACCCTTAAGTCTACTTTCATGTTGTGGAAAAATAATGGAGAAGGTAATATTGGATAAGTTATTGTCAGAACTGAATAGGTCAGGACTTGAAACCATATATCAGCATGCATAGGTTGAAAATAGATCTATTACATATAACCTATAACATTATGTTCTATAATAATATAATAACAACTATGAATGAAAAGTTGTGCTGTGATGTAATTTCTATAGATTTAACTTCAGCGTTTGACAGGGTCATACACAAAACACTGATCAATAAATTAGTACAACTAGGTATTGATGTACTCTTGATAAGATGGATAGCTGTATGGCTTACAAATAGGACATAGCAAGTGTCATGCAGCAACTGGACAGGTGAAATCCTGGTTACAGTCAGGGTGTCCCACAGGGGTCTGTCCTAGGCTTTTACTTGTTTAGATTGTATCTTTCAGACCTAGCTTTTTCATCTGAGGTGTTCTACTCTCTATATGCAGATGACCTGAAATTGGGTAAACTGATAAATGTGTTACAGATACGGCACGCCTACAAAATAACTTTACTAAAATGACCATTTGTGCATAGGAAAATAATATGCTGATAAATACATCAAAATCTAAGCATACGAGATTTGGGAGATATAAACTGAAAGGTGAATATTTAATACAGCATGCAGTGACTAAAACTGAAGACTCATTTAAGGACCTAGGTACATGGGTAGATTTAGCTTTGAGTTTTTCTAAGCATATCAACCAATTAGTTAATGATAGTTATAGAATTATAGGTTGTATAAAAAGCTTTATAAAGTCTAGGAAATCAAAAATGATGAAGTCATTTTTTTTAGTTAATTAGACCCAAACCTGAGTATGGAATAACAATATAAAAACCCTATAAAGAAAACAAGCATGTGTAAACTGGAAAGAGTACAGCGGAAATATACCAAGGGCATCCATGGATGTGAAAACTTAAATTATTATGAAAGACTAAAATATCTGAACTTGTACAGTGACTCTTATAGATATCTAAGAGGAGATCTTATTCAAGTATATAGGGCATTTAGAGGCAACTACCTTTGGGAATGTTTGGGGTTATCAAAAATACTACAGAATCATCAGATAACCTGTGTAGAAGATTCTATAAGAATGAAAAGAGCACTAATTGGTTCTCTAACAGAGTAGCTGATGCATAAAACATACTACCAAATTACATTAAAGCAAGTACTAGTTTAGATATTTTTAAGAACAGCCTGGACACTTATTATGGGAACAAGGGTTTTGGTATATTGGCAAGCTAGAAGGGCATTAATACTCATGCTTGAAATATTTGTATGTATGTATGTAATAGACAGTTCCATAACAACATTTTTTATTAATAATAATAATAATAGTATTAATAATAGTATAAACAGTTCTATTAGTGGGAAAGCTGCTGTCAGCAAAGTTTGCATGTATTTTAGCTTTAATAAAAGCCTAAGAAATGCACTAGTACACACTACCTATTCTCTGTCTCCTTCATGTTCAGAATTACTTTATCAGATGGAATATTTCTTCTAAATTTTAATATATTACAGCGCTATTCCCTTTTTCATCTTAAACTACTGGGTAAGTAATTCTACTAGGTTGATGTTAAGATTGCCATAGTTCCCATCTATATTTAGTAATGTCTTATTTGTACAATTTCCATGTCTTCCCTGCAATTGTGTGATCTCACTTTGATTTCAGTACTTTCATCATAAATCCAAAGAATGCAGGAAGAAGAACTAGTTATGTTTAAATTGCCTATTATGTGAATTTGTGGTAAATAAATGACTATCCATTGCTAACCCATAATAAACTTTGTGTCCCATGTAAAATAGGTTTCTGTTTTATGCTTTTTTATTACTGTGATAAGCTACCATTCTCTATTACCTTCAGCTAAATAAAACATATTTTGGGAAATAAATGGAAGCATTTTTGTCATGCTTAACAATCACTGAAAATGAACCAGTTTTCATTTGAGAGAAGTCACTGTGTGAAATATCGAATTTCAGTATCTCGAGACTATAAAGCTGAAAACTCAAAAAGCTGAAAACCAAAACCACGAAAGTCAAAACCGTGAACATAAATAAAATGCTACACCACACATACAAACACAAATACACCTACCTCCCAACACTATAACAAAGCAAAACAACACACACGAACACAACAAAACAAACACACACACCTTTCCTATAAGCAGGAGGGGCAAGCACCCCCGCAACCCCCATGTGCGGAGCTGTGCCCACCACACCCCTGCTACTTATATATACTAACTTCGAGGTCACACTAAACAGTGAAAGACAGAAAATCAACCACCACACATTCTACACCCCCCTTGCACAAATATGCATCACATACATACAAAGACCTCCACTCTCAACACCGATAAACTTACACTCTTACCTACCTACCCTAATCCACACCTAAAACTCCCCAACGCACTCACAACAAACCCTCCCCAAAACCCTTAAAAAACATAACACTTACCTAATGTGCCATCAGTACCGCTAGTTTGACATTTCCAGGTTTGATTTCGATATTCTGCAGTTTTGCGCAACTGCAGATTCGACAATTTTGTCTCAAGATACTGAAATTCGACTTTTCAGTATTTTGATATTCTAAAATGTTTATATATATATATATATATATATATATATATATATATATATATATATATAATGTGTGTACAGGCCAAACAGAAAAGATATTATAAAAATAATAAACATAACATTTACTCGTCTCCCAAATCTTTTTACGTATATATATATATATATATATATATATATATATATATATATATATATATTAAAATTATATCTAAGTATGTTAATTCTTATTTTTGTTTAAAATAGCAAAAGAAAAGGAAAGAAAGAAAATAAAATGAAAAGTAATTACCTTGGTGAAGAATGCACCCAAGCCTCCTTTTTGAATATAAACATGTTATAAAAGAAACATGTAAGGTTATTGCTGACCAAGTAATACTGTAAACTAAACTGGTTATTATTAGAATTTAAATAAAAATGTCACTTGTCTTTTAAATTATTTTTCTTCCATTAGCTTTCCATCCATTACTTTCAGCATATCTTGTGAAGGAGCTGTTGTTCTAGTCCATATCTTCTGTTTGATCTATTATGTTTATTTATTTATTTTTTTTTTTATTTTTAAGAATGCCATAGCATTGTCTATCTCCTCAAAGGTTTTGATTTCAGCTGAAAGAAATCTTTTAAGTCTGGCTGGAAAAAGCAATTAGACTTTGATCTGTTTTTTATAAGTTCTTTTATTAAGGGAAGAAATTTCTTCATTTTGGACATCATTGCTGAAGAATAGTCATTATCAAATTATTATTTCATCACCTAACTTGATAAGAGATTTTGTCCACGCTCTTTTTAGAATGATTTCCTTGTCCTGTGAAGAAAAAACTCACAATAGTAAATCTTGGAAGTGGGTTATTCATAGAAGAGGATGGAGCAACCAAAGATCTATGAGCTCTCTCAATGCCATATGACATAGATTCAGGTAAATCAAGAATTTTACGGAGCCAGGATGTTTAGAACTTAATCATACTTCCCCTTTCGATGTTCTCAGGCAAGCCAAAAATATGGATATTGTTTCTATGAGACCTGTTTTCCAAGTCATCTATTTTGTTTAAAAGTAATGTATTCTGTTTCAATAAGTATTCAGTGCTGTTTTCTTCTTCAGTTAATCTCCCTTCCATGTCATTTAAGGCATATTTTATCCCTAATATTTTTATTTTCTGCTGGTTAAGAGTCTTTTTTATTTGATCTATTTGTTTTGAGCATTTTTCTTTAAAGTTTTTTGTTTTATTGTACATTTTGTCCAATGTCAATGAAAGATCTTGAATGTTGGTTAGGACAGGCTGAAAATCCTTTTTTTAAGGATGAATCCTGAGAGTTTGTTTTTGCGTGGCTCATTCTGTATAATGATTGAAAAAATTTTGTAGTCAAAAGTTTGACAGGAAAATAATAGAATATATAAATAAGCTTCTGATGTAATCTTTCAGAACACTCAAAGCAGTAGTTTTTAGTTCAAAAATCAAATAAGATAACTTAGAAATTTAATTTCCTTTTGGAAATAAAATAAAATAGCAGAGCAGGAAAAATCTGCTGCTAACCTGTCAACATCCTGGCCATGCCCCCTTTTGCTATACATAGGTAGTTTATTCCAGAGTATGGGAAGTCTCTGGGACGGGAATCTATCCCTCCGGAATGTTCTGTTTATTGTGGTGACAAAGTTTAGGTCCCTAGAGCATGTAGCTCAGAGGGATTGGGATTTCTTTAAGTGGAGCATGTCCAACAGCTCTGGGTTTGACATAGCTTTGTATGTTGGGCAGAGATCACCTATGAGTAGGCGATATGCGACGGAGTAAAGCTGGAGTTTTTTGAGACAGTCTGCATAGGGCATCTGAGGCCGGTAATCCTTTTTGTGAGGTATTTCTGTGGCCTTTCGACTTGTTGTAGATGTCTTGTGAGGTACACACCACATGGGGCGTTGTACTCTATAATGGGTCTAATGAGTGATGAGTAGAGGGGAACAATGACCTCTTTTTTTCTGGATGAGAAACTTTTTGTGATGAGGTGTGCCACATAGAAGGATTTCCTGACTACTGTGGTGATGTGATTATCGAAGAAGAGACTACTGTCCACCTGTGTCTCAAGGTCTCTCATCACACTTTCAGTGTTAAGTATACTACCACCTATGTTGTAGTTCATGGATACATTGTTTTTACCAAAGGGGATGACAATGCACTTTTTGAAATTGAGCTTGAGGCCATGGCTTTGACACCAGGCATCTGTCTCAGTAAGGCCATTTTGTAGCATGTCCACATCATTAGAAGTTGTGATTATGGCTCCTAGTTTGCAGTCATCTGCAAACTTCGTTAGCCAAATACCTTCTATGTTAGCATGTACTTCAGAGAAATAGATACCAAACAGGAGAGGACCCAGGACTGAACCCTGTGGTACTCCACTTGTCACTGGTCTGAAGTCAGATTTGAAGTCTGCTACTTTCACAGTGTGGGTTCTGTCAGTGAGCCAGTTGGCAACCCATCTTGTGACATAGGAATGTATACCTAATTTAGTGAGTTTATGTATAATGCCAGAGTGGGGGATGATGTCAGAAGCCTTGGCAAGATCTAGATAGGCTGTGTGAACCACCTTACCTTCGTCTACAGCTTTGGTGACTGCTTCAAAGAAGTCTATTAGGTTTAGGAGACATGATCTGCCTTTTACAAACCCAAACTGGATGGGGTCCAGAGTTTGGAGATTACCATTGTTTTTGTTTATAAGTTCCATGATGATACATTCCATGGCCTTGAAGACCAGGCTTGTCAGGCTAATGGGGCGCTAGTTCCTGGGGTCCATGGTGGCTCACCCCTTGTGGAGTGGGATAACTGTCGCTGTGCGCCATTCAGCAGCACAAAGCCTGAGGTGAGGCTATGATTGAACATGGTACTTATGTCAGGTGCCAGTTCATTCTGTAGTTCATGTAGAACACAGCCTGGGATGTGTCTGGTCCCATGGATGCTGTGTTCTTGGCTTTGGAGACTGTGTTTTTTACCTGTGCAGCTGTGAGTACAGGAACTTTGCATTCTTCCAGTATAGAGATGGGCCCTTTAGGGGGTGAGAGGGTAGTAAAGTTAACACTGAACCTATCTGCCAGGATGTTGGCAAAATCAGTTGGGTCTGTATATTTAGTGCCATTGTGCTGTAACTCAGAGCAGATCTGAGTGTTGCCATTGAGATTCTTGACATAGCTATAGAATGCTTTGTGGTTGTCTTTAGAATCAGTGGCAATTTTGTTTTCATAACTAGCTTTGGAGGATTTTATCAGGGATCGCAGCTTCTTACTGAGGCTGACCAGGGAGCTCCTCCACTCATGAGATTTTACTCTCTTTTGCAACAGTTTCTTCCTTCTGTTGCACAGTTTGTTTATGGCAGGGGACCACCAGATTGGCTTACTTTTTTTAGAGGATAGTGTCTTGGTTCTGTTTGGGATAGCATGATCCATGCACTCGTGTAAGTGCTTATAAAGTGCAATTGTGTAGGATTCAGTAGTCGTAACTGTATTGTCCATCTGCATGGGTGTGATGAAGTTCACCACTTCTGTCTTAAGAAGCATGAAGTTGGCTTTGGAAAATTTTTTTACCATGGTTTCCTTATTGGGGGATGGGGGCAGGATGTGGATATCTAGGGTGATTAGCTTATGGTCGGATCGGACCAATGAGGTGTTGACTTCAGGTGTGGAAGACCAGTCACACATGTTGGTAATGACTAGATCTAGGATATGTTGCCCCTGGTGGGGGTGTGGATAAGTTGATCCAGGGCATTGGAGCTTGTGAATTCCAGAAAGCATTGAGCAAAGGAGTTGGTACATGAGTAGTTTTCCCAGTTAATGGTGGGGTAGTTGAAATCACCAATTATTAGGGTGTTTGGTTGAACCCTAATATTTTCCAGTACATCAAGAAAAGAGGAGTGGGAATCCTGGGGCATGGTGGAGGATCTGTAGCAAGCTACAATTTGGATTGCAGTTTTGCCCAGAGTTAATTGCACTTGGATAACCTCAGATGCATTATGCTGAGCAACTAGCCTGGAGGTGTGGATATCCTTAATGAATATGGACACACCTTCGCCTTTGGTGTTCCAATCCAGGTTACATGGCTGAAATGTGTGGTATGAGTTATAGCCTGGTAGTACAGGGGTGCTCTCTAGAGGCTTGAACCAGGTCTCAGTCACTGCACAGATATCGATGTCCTCCATTTTAAGGAGTGCCTCGATTGAGTGCATTTTGAGATTTAGACTTCTAGCATTGAGTAGCATCACCCTCAGTTTTTGCTTGCCTGTTCCTGTTATGGTGGTGAATTTGTCATTTGAACTTTGCCTAAAAAAGGCATTATAGGGGTGGCAAGAACCTTAGCCAGTATCCAGAATTCCAGGGGTGACAGGTGCAGGCCATCTCTGGCAAAGCATCATGGTCTGTCGACCATGTCATCCCAGGCAGACAGATACTGGATCCCTTTAGAATGACACAAGAAGCTTAGGCAATTGTTGAAGTCAATCATTTTGTCCTTGTACTGCGGTATCATTCTGGGTTATGGCAGAATGCTACTGTAGGCTAGGGTCATACCTGCCTGGGCTACAAGATCTGAGAGCTCTTCCGTGTCTCTTTTCATGTAGTCCAGGGAGGTATGTCTCAGGTCGTTCACACCAACATGGACAATGACAGAGTCATATTTGTACTTGTTGTGGAGTGACCTGAGTGCGTGGGTTATGTGGTGGATCCTGGCACCCGACAGGCAGCTGACAGTAACCTTCTCCTTGTTTAGCCTGGTGAATGGGACATCAGTGTGCCTGACTATAGAGTCACCTATGACTAGTATGTTGGGTACGTTGTTTTGCCTTATTGGCTGTGGTTGAGTGGCACACTGAGTTTGCAGGCTATGTGTCATTTGGGTTGTGTTAGGGGGTAGAGGCTGCTTGCTTTTCTGCTTTGAAGGTATCTGTTGCTTGAGCAGATTATTATTGAGAGCCTCCGTAAATGTTTTTGTGTTTCTATGTGTGGATTTTGGTGGTGTAGATTTAGTGAGACTATGTGATGAGTGTGGTGTGGTGCAAGTGTTACCTTCTCCTCTTGACTGTCAAGTTCAATCTTGGTTGGAGAGAGCTTTACCTCCAGTTTGGCTAGATAAGTGCATCTCTCACAGGTTGTAGTATTGGGTGGTAGGAGGAGAGGGTTGTCTGTGTACATGAGGCAATTTCTACATTGCCCCAAGATGCCCAGATTCATCAGACAGACAGGAGAGAACACTGGGAGCTGACCCTTGAACATGCCTGAATAAAAAAATATTTTCCTCTAATAAAGTGAGGAAAGTGAGTACAAGAGCTGTTTTTCTCTAAGCAAGTGAGGAAAGTAAGTACCAAAACTGTTTTCCTCAAGGTAATGAGGAAGGTTGAGTGCTGTAGTAATTAGTAGCTTATTTAGTGCTTACAAGTTCTGAACAAGTGCTGAGCATGAATAAGCAAATTCAAGTATTAAAACTAAGAATCTGTATCTGGACTAAACTAGTTACAGGAAAGGGGGGACACAAGTGCAAATGCAGGCTTTTAAATGAGAAAGTTGAGAGAGAGATGGAAAAACTGCTCAAACAGCCAGTAACTACAATTTCTGGGCCAGAACCACTCCTTATGTGGTAGATAGGTTACCTAGTGCTTACCACTCCCACTGATCAGCTAGAAGGCTTCCCTCCAACACACAAAGCTTGGGGGGCTCAGAAGCTTACATACAGTCCTGGGTACAGCAAATCTGAATCTGGACTACATTAGTTACAGGAAAGGTAGGAAACAGGCTTAGATTTTTTTTTGATGCAGAAAAGTAGCTAAAACAGCAGTAAAAATAATTCAAATGCAGTGCAAGCTAGCACACTTGAGTATGTAGCAATGTTAGACCAAACAGTTTAAAAAATGCAATTAATTAAAAATGACTAAAAACAAGTGCAGAAGGCGTCTGTTAGGTAGAATGAGGTAAAGAGATGGGACTTGGGGGAGTGTCCCAGATCAAATCTACAGTGGGAGTGGGCAGCTGCAAAAACCTCCAAATTTAAACAAGACAGGAATAGGGAGGATGGGTAGTGGAAAAACAACAACTTCAGCAGAGATCTGAAAAACTATACAGTGAAGCAAAAGTAACAGTGCACAACTCTGAAGTCAGCCAGCAATGATATAAAATTAGTCAAGCAACAATTAACAGTACACATGATAATATTCTTAACTGGCAATAAAACCACCAATGTCAAAAGCAAGTTTTAGTTTTCCTCAGTGAGTATAACAGTGTGTTGGGTTGAGAGAGACAGTGCTATCATTGCTTCATTTAAGTCACAAAGAGAGGAAATGGTTTAAATCCCATCTCTACCTTTCTCGGTCCCTGTGAAGAGTCTTATCTTAAATGCATTAGCAATGTGGAGCTTTATGTCAGACATTTATTCCATTATGGCATTCACTCTCTTTAGAACCTCTTCAAGGTACATAAAAGAAATGCCCCCACCCCTATGAGCAGCAATTTTAAGACAGCAGTTTAGCTAAGTCACAACCTTACCTCATGCTGACTACAAGGATGACTTGCTAGCGGCAAGCTATCTTTTGCCTTTGGGTAGCCATACAATAATCATTGTCACAATAGATCCTCAAGTCATCTCTTTTACAAACTCTCCCTGGCATCCTCAGTGCCGTTCTCAGCCTCCTTTTTATAGCATAATTAGAAAAAAGCACTAATAATGCCTTTGGCATTTTTTCCGCACATGCACTCGGAGAACCATTTTCTGCACTCACTCTGTTGTGAGATCCTGTATGGCAAAAATTATATAAAGGAATGTCTCCAACATGTACTAAGCATAGTCACTCCCCTTCACCCCTTTTGGTATGCCCAAAAAGCACTAGTTCTTACTTCAAGATCTGTCTTCAAGATCTCTGTATTTAATTTCAAGGGCTTCATCTGCTGACTCATTAGTGGTAATCCTTTGCCTATTTGGAGATGTTGTTGATTTCTGTAGCTGGTCAGAGTGACAAAATAAGGTATCCTCAATCTGAGTGAAGATTTGTAAATTAAATTTTTCTGCTACTTACTAATTTTGGAAAGCTTTTGTCATGATTACAGAGAATTTATCAAACTCATCTCTCTCAGTCATCTACCCCCAGACCCATATTCTTTGATTTCCATTTCCTTTTCAATTGCCTGGACACCTCTCTCAGGCTTTATAATGGGGACAAAAACTCAATGCTTATGCCTCGCACAGGAAAGCATAAATACTCTGAAAACAAACTATGTGTACAATTAATTATTGCTCATCACTATTGTTACAGCTTGAGTTGTGATCCTTCAGATTGTGAAAGAATTTACTTCTTTAAGGTTGTTATGGGTGAGAAGCAGAAATCACATGCTATCCACTTTCTGTCATTACCAGAAGTCTGTTTAACAATATATTTTCTAAATGTTCAATTTATAAATTAATAGGGTACTAGGTGGCTAGTGTAAAAAACAGAATTGAAATTAGGACACGTTTTTAATGTTCAGGCTTCTGCATATATCTTCTTGCATTCTATACTATTCTTTCTGTGACATATATGATTGCTTGTGATTGGAAAAATTAGAATGCAGTTACAACTGATCCTTTGGTAAGGAATTTTAATTTTGTACTGTTTGCTCATGCAGTTATTCTCACATGTTTTCAAGATTTGTTATATAGTGGGCATTTTTATTTGCCTAGTACTAGATAATACTAAGAATAGTACATCATTTATATATTCATAATATAAAAAGATGCATTATATGCCTCACAATTTTTTGTTAGCAGTTGCACACAAAAGAATATCCCTCACCCATATTCATTCTCCTTGAAGAAAAACATGGTTTTATGTTTTGTCCAGAATGGCATATATTTTGCCATGTTTTTGCTTGAATATAGCTTTTTACTGTAGTGACATTTGTGTCAGGGCTAAAGCCTTAATACATATTTAGTAGCTATCAGTACTAGTAATAGAATCCATTTTTGCAAATTGTAGTCCTGACCCTTTAACATTACCTCATATAATGTTCTAAACTATCCAGAGTATCTACATAGTTTTGTCTGGGTGAGGCAAACACTGTAACAATGTTTCTAATGTTTTAGAAACAGTCCTCCTGAAATCATCTCTGGATTGACACACAGTCACATGTGCAAGTAGTTATTTGTTTATTTAGTTAGTTAGTTAGTTAGTTAGTTAGTTAGTTAGTTAGTTAGTTAGTTAGTTACTTATTCAGTTATTCATTCATTCATTCATTTTGGCTATATGCTTTGTATTGGTAGTTAAGCATATTTTAGGAGTGTAACAAAAGAAATATATGTAGTTATTTTAATCAAATGAATACAATGCAAAAATGTTAAACAATAGTTAGGGTGTAGTAACTGTTCTGTTACAAAGATTCAAGTTTAGTTGCAAATTTTAAGAAAGCCAATACAGCACTTAGTTGCAAATTTTGCTCTGAAAACTGTCAGAAGAGTCATTACTGAAAGCAAAGTAAACAATGCAAACACTCTCAAGTAAGGAGATATCTGGTTATCCTAGCAGTAACAGGCTACTTCTTTCACTTGTTCATAATCATTAGGAACTGTTTTGTAATTAGTAGGAACTGTTTTGATGTTTATATACTTATCCAGGTACTTGTTAGTGATTGTGATTAGTAATGCATTCTTTAAACTTGTCCAAAATGCCTGGATGCCACCAATAAGTGACTAGATTACTCCGTTAATTGAGAAGACTTTATTACATTTAAAAACACAAAATGTTAAGCGCTTTCACCTAGCAAAATGTGGGCTTCATCAGAATGTAATAATTACTGAATACTGGTGCTTAAATTCAAAACTTGGCGCCAAACATTTTTTCATTAAAGAAGCATACACTTAATAAAAATGTTCGACCTATAAAAAACGTTATATCTGTCATACGTATACAACTAATTACTCTGATATGTTTCTATACACCATAAAACAGAAAATTGATAAAGCTCTTATTATATGCATCATTTAAAAATATGCAATTAATTCATCTTGTAATTCATTATACATAAATTCATCATAACATTCAATATAAAATGTATGAGTGTTAATCAATCAAATAACATATAACATCCAATGTATACCTAATACATATATATAAATGAATTAATTACTGAAGATGTCTAAAACCTACTTGATAGAAATAAATAAATATACATATAAATTAATAATATACCTATAAATTAAAATAGTGTATAAATGTAATATGTGTTATGAGGTAAGATAAATACAATAGATATGGTCTTGCTTAATAAATGCTAATAACACCTGTAATCATTAAGTAATAAAATAATAAAATATTTTGCTATGTTGCCCAGTGGTTTGCCTCCCTGAGTAACGTATATATATATATATATATATATATATATATATATATATATGTGTGTGTGTGTGTGTGTGTGTGTGTGTTTGTGTAAAATACAGTACAATATATAGGTCAGTGTACATACATGAGAGAAAAAGCTTTACACTGGCTTACCTAAACATCATTTAGAAACAGCATGTACATAGCTTGCATAGAGATATACAGCATTGATCATTCATTAAAAATATATACAGGCTTGTATATAGTAAAGGGAAATATAACATTGCAAAAGATATTGTAATATTACCTGCAATTTCTAGCAGTTAAAATAATGGAAAGAAGAGACAGCATAACTATGGAAATATTAGAAATCAGGGAAGGTAGTTGTCAATATAATATAATATGATATGGCAGTAGTAGAGCAACTATGAGTGTATTGTCACATTTAAGATTGCGAAGTAAAGTAAGAAAGTTAGAATGGTTAGGGGATATCTGGACTGTTATAAGGAGTATATCTTCTGGGTAGATGAGGAGAGACAGTGGTGAAACTGTGACAGAAGGGGGAGACTGAGATAGTAGTTGATTTAATTAGGGAGAAGAAAGAGAGTATTGTCACTTAAAGTCTGTGATTAATATAATTTCTGTAAACAAAGTTACTCTTTATGGTTTAGTGAGTATCTTTCTGGCCTTATGGAAAAAAAGGGAGAAATAGAAAAGGCAAGTATTTGGAGAAAAGCTAGCAGGAGTGGCCACAAACTTTAATCGAGCCACGAGTGGAGAAGGAATAGATCCAATGTTTGTTTAGGTATTGTTTTAATAGTATATATGACAAAACACCATGTTTGGCTGTCCTAGTCCTCAAAAGTGTCTTTCTGCTCACTCTAGGGGATGTTTTTCTCAAAGTCTATAAATATCTTCTAGATTGTGCCTCTCCATCTCATCCTAGCCATTTATGGCAAATGACTTAAGTAAAAAGGGACTTTGGGAAGTCGTATAATTTTAATAGCTTGAATCCTATGGAGGAAAGGAAGTTTCAGGTTAACCCATTTCTGAGGTTCATCCGCAAACTTGAAAACACAACTTTGTAATTCCTGTCCAGCATACCTTGCAAAGGGAACTTCATTGTACTACATAAATATTTAATTTCTGCAACAAGTTTTATACCCTCCATGTGACTATTAGGGCTGGCACACTCAACACATGCATTTTGACTGGGAACAGTACTGTTTTGTCCTGGTTTATTTGTAAACTGGAAAGTGAGGCAAACCAATATAAAATTCCCATTGTATTTTTTCCTAAATTTCTTGCATCCATCCATGTTGATTTACTTTATATTCCTGCATCATTTGCTGTCAATTATCCATATCAATTTTGCTGTTACAGCCCATCTCCTTTTACAGTGTTTTTTCCTGTTTTATGCAGAATTTTAGATAAGATTAGCTCTCCAATCTTTATTTCCTTCTCTTTCCTTATTTATCAAAAACATTTCCAAATCATCTTTGAAGCTTTCCCATTTCTTACCCACAACTAACCCATTTCCATTATTTGAACTCAACTAATTCTGCAGCCAACATTGTGAAGTTACAACTTATCCATGATCATTAAGAAAAAGAAGATTCACTCTCCAAGGATAGGAAAATGTTTGCACGCTCACTCCTCTAGTCTCAGGCAAGACCATAAAATGGTCTGACAGTACACCAGGATGATGTTGAATATCTATTTTATTTATTTATTTATGTATCTTTCTTTACCGGGAAAGTACAACTGAGATAAACACTTTTTAGTGGGGATCCTGGGAGAAAAGGTCCACATTTAGCAACAGTTTTGACACATACATAAAATCGTAACATGACATCAGAAAAAAATACAAATATAGGTAAGTGTACATACATGAGAGAAAAAAAATTAAAATAACTTGCATAAACATGTAGGAACACAGCATGTACATAACACGCGTAGGTATATACAGTGTTGAACATTCAATAGAAATAGACACAGGGTTATATATAGCAAAGAGAAATATAACACAGAAAAAGATACTGTAATATTACCTGAAATTCTAGCAATTACAATAATGAAAAGAAGAGGCAGCTTAACTATGGAAATATTAGGAAGGGGGAAGGTAGTTGATAATAAATATAGCATGTTAGCAGTAGAGCAACTGTAAAATTATAAGACTGAAAAGTGAAGTAAATAGGAAAGTGAGAAAGGCTGGGACTACTTCAACTGTTACAAGGAGTATTAGTTTGGGTAAATGAGGAGTGATAGTGAAGAATCTGTGGCAGAGGGTCACAGAGAGATAGTGGTTGATCTAATTAGAGAGAAGAAGAGATCTACTCTCATGCCTAATACCACCCTGCCTATAAGCCAGACATTAGTTCTGCTGGCTGTCCTGTCCTTTTGCTCAAAATAAGTAAAGTCTTGCTCCTTTGGATGTCTGGCTGTCTATACATCTGTTAAATCTAAGTTAGTAATAGTCTGGTTAAGGTTGTGCTATACATTAAGCAGACAGAGTTTGCCTAATGGTATCCCATCCAAGTCAATCCTAATGCAATATCGAAATCACCCCCTCAAAAAAAAAAAAATTCTGCTTTTTATATCCCTGAACTCTAGAATGGTCTCTTAGAACTGCTGCACAGAACTGTACAAATTAGTATAAGAGCTGTAGAAAGTACCTATAATAGCTACCCAATGTCTCACTTTTATCTTTAGAATAAGCCACCATTCCCTATACTTTTTCCATGTAAAAGAGACCAGTATAATTGCTTATGAATCAGTGTAATCATCCTCTCTTTTATATGAGCTGGTCCCACTATCCCTTACACCAACCCTTCTATTATTTCATGAATTTTTCTTCCTCTCCCTTCTAAACTTTCATTTCATGTAAGATCACAATGCTGGCTTTAAACCTACTATCCTATCCTATCCATAACCACTTTCCTTTTGTAAGGTGTGTCTAATCTTCTAACATTATAACAGCAAAGATTTAAGAAGTTAGGCTTAGTTTGTGCCTTCTTACCTTTTGTGTCTTTATAATGCATCCACTGACTCTGTACTCCCTTTGGTTGTGAAAGGGTTGTCACCCTGATTATTTTTTCATTGGAGAAAACTCTAGAAGGGAAACAAATAAAAGCACAAACAAAACCACACAGCTATGTGACTGTACAACTGTGCAACAAAGAAATACAAGTGTATTATCATCCCTCTCTTAAAATTACAATGTATGTCAAGTCAAAATGACAATCGACTCAAAAACACAATAATAAAATATTGTAAAGCTCGCTGTACTCTTCGAAAATTCTACCATACCTGATAGATATCAGATATAGCGTGGCTGGAACAATAAGCAAAACAATATAGCAAAAAATATTTCTGCCCAAAAACAATGGGTATAACTTCACCCCCTCCCCTCATTATAACAGACAGCAATAACAGTACATGCTGGACAAGGCATTTTAGAAGATAGTCTCATTAATTAAATAGTTCGTCTTTACTTATATACAGAAGCTAACATGAAAACAACTGATTCATTTTCCCTCACTCGATCAGTAGCACATCAGCAACTTGCAGCCACATGCAAGACTGCAGTAAAATTACATGGTTAGGAAACACTTATCTGAGTTTATTCAACCCAATGATGTAGGGTTCTCAGTTCTGACTACACAGGTGATACTCGTAGTTGTTCTCTCTGTGACATTTTGAGAAGCAGTGGATCTGGAGTAAAGAACTCATTGTCATCTTTCATATTCTCATAGCCAATGGGGAAAACTTGTTATGGGTGTAAATCCTATCACCTTCTTTCTGACCAAACCTTTGCTATTCTAAAGATTCACGTATGGAAATAGGAACTTTGCTGCTAAACCTTCTGCTTTTTTATTAGTGGAGTTTTGATGGAAAAGATATTGGTGGTCTCTCCTTCCTTTTATGTTCCATCACCACAGCATTCTTATAACTTAAGGAACTGTCTACTGCTTTGTTTACTTCTGATGTGGATATCAGATTAGCAATTGCTGCTTCTGCTTCCAGCAGTAAAAGAAATATGTGAGTCAGACCATGAACTTAAACATATAAATTATAGCTATGCTGTCAGATCTAGACTACTGCAGCAACACATAACATGCAGGAGTAGTTTCCTTTTTAAGTATAAAGTAGTATTGTAATCAAGCACGATCCTTAATTTTATTTCCCTTATTGCAAGGAAATCACCAGGTTCTTTATTTCTCTTTAGAAAATTTTCCTGATTGTTGTAGTCCAAGCATCTAATAATGACTTTCTTGGGAATGTTAGGTTTGTGTACATGTGGGTTGATCCTGTGGGCCCTCTAAATAATAATATTGTTACCTCCAATCATTTAACCCATTCTGAAGTAATAAACTTAACTGGTTTATCACCTTCAATTCCTTCATGCTTATTGCATCTTGTGTGATTTTCTATGTCCTCAGATTTAGCTAGTGTAAGTGAAACAGTCTGAATATTCTGTATGTCCTGAGTATGTGAAGCAATGATATTTTTCAACAATCCCATCTCGGCTTGCTTATGCATGAATTTCTCTTCAGTTGTTGCCAGCTTGTGTTCATGATTGTTGGATACCTCTTTAATGTGCTGTACTTCCTTCATGCATAACCATTTGCAAAACTGAGGAAGGGCACCCATGCTTATTTTCAGTGCTTTGATGTCCTCTGCAATTACCACTGATGTTTTGGCCATTTTGAATATACAGACTGTACGAGACTTTTACCAGGACTAGCCCTCCTCTTTTAAAGTACATTTTTAGATTAAAAGCAATGTTGTAGACCTCTTGATTGAAATAGACAGTGTTTACTGATTTCTTTTGTAGTAATGACAAAAAGCTCACTGGGGTAAGGAAGAACAATGTGATTTAGCTATTCATCATCACACTTTCCCACACACATCCAAGAAAACTGACAATTATTTATTCTTTTGTGGTTACTGAGTAATATTAGCAACAGTTTGGATTACAGACACAGTCAGAATAAGACAACAGCCCTTTTGGTTAATTTCTCTCTTACAATGCAAATGAGAGATGATGTTCTGCTCTTGTGGGGGCATTTGAGTATCAGTTACTTGAGAGCTCCACTACTGAGGGACTCTAGTGGCACCTCTAAACTTCACTACAATTAAGGCAAGCATTTGACGGGCTGATTAGAAGTTGGAAAGACCTTAAACTGGATGTTCAACAAACAGTGCTGATGGTGAAGATGTTTATATTATCACACATTCTATATATTGCTCAAGTGGTTTGGATTCTCCCAACACAGCAGTTTTATAGAAGGTTGACAGAGAGGATAGCAGATTTTCTCCGGGTCAAACTAAACATAGAGTCACATGGAATATTCGTATGCTTCCAAAATATATGGGGGAATGGGACTTGCTAACTTGGAGGTGAATCATACAGCAGCAAATTCAAAATATACTTTAAACATATGCAGGCATGATTACCAAACTGCTAAGAAGAACATCTTTCTGGCTGATGTAGATGTAAAAGGAAGACTATATGGGTGTTTTTGACAGACAAGAGACTACCAAAGAAGGCTTGCAATAAAAGCAATGAATTCAGCTATACTGTTGTTGGAATATTTTGAACAAAAAATGTTTTCCACTAACTGACTTACTGATAGTATTATTTAAAGTGTATAACCAGGACATGGAAAACACATAACTGACCTATAGTGGGAAAACAGATTAGTACATGAAAATTCAGAACAGAGCTCCAAATTGTTGATAGGAAGATTAAAGAGCTAGTGTTACAAAAATGGTCTCCTTGGCTCTGTCTAGCTATCTGAGCTGGTTGAGAAGCAATGGTACTGCAGGATTAGATGTGCTATTAGCCAGTCCTAGGGAGGTCAGAGCCAGTGCCTCAAAATAATATATATATATATATATATATATATATATATATATATATATATATATATATATATATATAGGAGTGCTACAGAATCCTGAAAGCCCAAAATCCTGAAGACCAAAATCTTGAAAGTTCAAAATACTGAAAACTCAAAATACTGAAAACTCAAAATACTGAAAACTGAAAATACACAAGATACCAACACTTACTATATTCCATCACAAGTACATAGAGAAACATATTACTCTTCAACTATACACAGGGGGGCAAGCTCCCCTGCACCCCACACACCCTGCTACTTAAATATATCAACTCCGAGATTGCACTTCACTACACTAAGTGAAATCTCGGAGTTGATATATTTAAGTAGCAGGGGGTGTGGGTGGCTTGCCCCCCCTGCTTATACTTGAAGAAGAGTAATATGGTTTGTGTTTTATTTGTTTCTGTACTTACTTGTGCTGGAATGTAGTAAGTGTTGGTATCCTGTCTGTTTTCAGTATTTTGAGTTTTCAGTATATTGAACTTTCGAGATTTTGGTCTCAGGATTTTGGGCTTTCAGAATTCTGTAGTGCTCCCATATAACTATATATATATATATATATATATATATATATATATATATATATATATATATATATATATATATATATATATATATATATATATATATGGGTCTATGTTTTAATGTCGAAAAAACATATAATCGAATCCCGGTTTCGGAAATACACTTTTGCGAAACTACCAATAATTGAAACTGCACATTAGCAAAGCTCGGATGATTGACAAGTAGATTAACCTACAGCAAATGAAAGCAGACTATTTGAAGTAAATAGAAGGTACGAGGATGTACTACGTACCAAATTCAATAATGGCGAATGCAGAGGAACTACCTCCCAGAGTGCTAGGGCATGTCTACAAAACAAGTGTGTCACAAAAAGGTAAAAAGCTATTAATTATAGATGGATATACATATAACTTGGAGAAGTGCATGCAATGCAAAAATTATTGGTGCTGTACTTGCAAGTTAAGTCACAAATGTAAAGGTCGAGCAATAACTGTGTGTGACATCAGGTGAAGAATTATTAAAATCTGTGAACCATGATCATGCAGGGGATCCAGTACAGGTAGAAAAGTATTGTGTTTCTCAGAACTTGAAACAACAGGCAACGCTCTCTGAAGACTCCCTTTGCATGATAGTGGATGATGCCATAGTATCATCCTCTTTAGACTACACACCTAGTCTGCCAAGTAGACGTGCATTACTACAACAAATTAGGAGGGCTCGACTAAAATGTAGAGGTAAACCATTAAAAAGTGGTTTGACACTGGCAAACATAGATGTATTAGATTTGCAATTAAAAGCTGGTACATTTATTCAAAAACGAGTAACTGATAACAGTAATGATACTATTGTGAATGTGTTTACAACTAAGAAAGGTTTACATGATTTAGCTGTATCTCAGATTTGGTTGATGGATGGTACTTATTTTGTGAGAGGAACAGTGTCCGCCAGTTATACACTGTCCATTCATTAATAAAGTGTGGAGCATATTTAAAAACTGTGCCATTGGTATATTGTCTAATGAGCAAAAAGAGTTTAAAAGTATATAACTTTATGTGGCATTGCATTTTTGCTCTACTGCAAGAAAATGAGTTAAGTTAAGTTATTCAGTGAGGTATATTCTGTGTGATTTCAAAGTGGCTGCCATAAAAAGTATTAAACTAAATATATCTAATGACACCTGTAAAAGATGTTTCTTTCATTTTGGAAGAAATATTTGGATGAAAGTACAAAACTTAGGTTTGGGTTAATTGTACATTGGCAACATATCATTCCAACTATCAGTTAAGAAACTAGCTGCATTAGCTTTCTTACAGGAGAGAGATGATAAATCTACATTTCTTGAGTTGAAGAGTGGGTTTCCTATCAAAGGTAAAGAACTGTTAAAATATTTTGAGGAATGGTATGTTTTGGGAAAGGCAAGATCTTTTGCTATGAGATCTAGTATACAGATTAGGTTTCCGCCATTATCTCCATTAGTTTTTGGAATATCTCCGTGCTGAATTAATTGTTTCTACCAAGAACACAAAATTCGATTGAAGCATGGCATCGACGGCTGAAGTGTTTGATGGGGAAACATGTTTCAGATCTTCAAAGTATTATGTCAGCTATTACAAGGGAACAGAATAGGATTGATGAGATACGTCCGAAAATGTCTGTAGCCTGCCCACCGTCTCCTAAAAAGTGAGCATTGTTGCAATGTCAACAACAGTCTGACACTATATTTTCTCATAAGGATGAGTATTCCAATGTTGATTATGTTTGCCCCATAGCACATTTGTTGAAGATGTGAAGTGCAGGTTGTGTGTCATAAATAGACCTGCGAGTTATGTGTCTTACGATTGGTTTTGCTGTGTTTTTCATGGGATTTGGATTTCCAGTGTGGTGGCACTACAGGTGTTTCTCTGACATTCGCTGAGGTTTTATTCGATGCTAATGTACTTCGCTAATGTGCAGTTTCAATAGTCAGTATTTTCACTAAAGTGTATTTCCAAAACCGGGATTCGATGACATGTTTTTTTTCGACATTAAAATATAGACCCATATATATATATATATATATATATATATATATATATATATATATATATATATATATATATATATATATATATATATATATATATATATATATATATATATATATATATATATATATATATATATATATATATATATATATATATATATATATATAAACTATATATATATATATATATATATATATATATGTATGCATGTAGATATGGTTCCTCTGCATTTTACCAAACACAAACACAGGGCTATGATTGATTTAATGTCGAGTGTATGGATGACCAAATAGTGAATATGTCGATGGCATGGAATGTTGATACAGGTAAGTGGGGTTGGGGGGTGAAAGTGTGTGTGTGTGTGTGTGTGTGTGTGTGTGTGTGTGTGTGTGTGTGTGTGTGTGTGTGTGTGTGCACGTCACTTAGGTCTAGGGTTGGGGATGAGTGTAGGATGGTATGTGTTTATGTGCGAGTTTGTGTATTTTAGGATAAGGGTAAAGGTAAGGTTAGGGGATAGATGTAGTGTTGTTTGTGTGTGGTTGTAAATGTGTGTCTGAGTCTGGCTTGTCTAGTGGCAGTATTATGGGAAGGTTTTAACAATGTTAAGGTGTAGGGTTAGATAGGGTTGGGAGAAGAGGCAGCTTTAGGGTTAGGGTTAGCACCCATTACTAAGGTGGTGCAGAGGGTGGAACTAACTGCAGTATTTGGGTGACATTTAGCAGCAGTCTACTAAGTTTCTATTCAATATGAACTTTTTGTCTCCCAGTAACCTGAAGCTCCCAGCAGTGGACTAATACTTCTGCCTTAAGCTGTGTCACATTCACAATGATAAGTTTTTAGTATAATTAATCCTCAAAATAATGACTGAAAGACAAATTATTATTCAATCCATAACCTACCTCTGGAACCATGCAAATTAAACAAAGTAACACCATAACATCCATCAAATTAAACCAGGATGATCAGATGGGTACCCATAAAGTTACTCTGAGAGTCACCTGCTTTGCCTTTCATGATACAGGGATACAGCATGAGTGAGGACTTTTATTTATTATGTTTATCTTTTGTTGACTGGTTTAGACCCATTGGGCTAGTGATATCTTTCATAGGAGACCAGAGGTAGTATTTATACCACTAAGGGAAATTTGGCCAGGGTGTCACAGAACCTTCCCTATTGTTTTTGATAGATGACCTGGGGCATTTTACATTTGCATAACCTATCACCAACTTAGATAGATAGGGTCTTGGTTTAACATCTCATACAAAACATGTCATACTCAGGAGTGCAGCAGACCCTTATGCTGCACTGCAATGCCAGAACTGAAGATTAATCAATGCACCTGGGGAGGAAATAGAGCCTACAGCCTTTTGATTTTCCAGCATTAAAGGCAGTTGTGCTATAGACACTACAAGGCATTGACAAGTCATAAATGGTTTTATGTCTGAATTACTCTGTATTACCCAAAATCCTATGATCCTGCATAACTACCAGTGATGATTTTGGTTGCATTAACAAGAATCCTTCCAGGCTGACTTTAATTTAATGATGCTCTATGAGTTGTTTTTTTTAAATCCTGTATGTATCCATTACAGTGAATTAAAGTAAAGTATAACAGCTAATTATCACAAGTAATGTATAGTTAAAATACACTTTGCAACAAAAATAAATTATTGCAAAAATATTTGCATAAGATGGAGCATAGTAAAATTGCCTGAATTATACTGCAAGACCTCCATTAGCAGCTTTATGCCCTATAATTTTCAAATAGAATAGAAGTGCATTGAAAAGATATAGCTTATCTTCCTCTGTTTATTTATTTCTAATTAATAACTAGGTAGATGGACTGGTCCAAAGGTCTTTTGAGCCATGATCTGGGCACAAGTGTACAGTGACAAATACTAAAAGTACTGTACAGAAGTTAAACATAGAATTACATTATATAACCACACAGGATATTTTAATATGTTCAGTGGTGGAGCCTTGATATACACACACACACACACACACACACACACACACACACACACACACACACACACACAACTTACATGTGCCATACAGGACAACTATACAGTCTCTACTTTTAAAGCTCTACCTTAAGCAAGTGGTGGATAAAGGGTAGGAATAAATAGCAGAAGGAGATGATTAATTACCATTATCTTTAAAGCATTTGCAAATAGAGCCATTAAGGCAATGTTCAAGAAGTGTGGTTCTAAACTTAACAAGAGTTTCTTTATTCAATAAGTCAGGGTGAGGATTGTTACACAGTGCTAGTCCAAGTACAGAAAAAGCTCTTTCTCTTGAGACAGTTTTTAAAGAGTGTGTGACACCTGTGCACTGGCCCAGTAATCAAGGAGCCTCAGTCCTCACCACTAACAGCAGTAAGGGGCATCACATTGGGAGGATAACAAGTACACACACAGTAAAGTACAATTTTTCTTAAAAGCACACAGAGATCATAGTCAGTCTGGGGCTGGTTTCTCCCTTTCTCTCCAGATCCCCAGTAAGACTCTCCACTGGCACAGTTACAGGGTTCAAATCTCAGCCCAGTAATCAAGCCAAAACCTCCAGTACCCTCTCTGTCCAACCAGTCCTTCATGTCCCTGCCCAAGTAAATGACACACACACTTTGAGATATGATTTATGTACAAACACACAGACACTCCTCAGGAAGGCTGCCACAGGTTCAATAGCTATGCTCCCTTCTGCCCAGGCTATAAGGTAGTAATCCACTGCCATCAACTACTCTTATCAGCTACTATAAAGGTCCTTAACAAAGAGTGTCCAATTATACTGTGCAATGTTATTATTATCCAATTGGTAAGTGTGACTGAGTCTTGAAGGCTATTTAGGAGTGGCTTTTACAGTATCACCAAATACATGCTAAGAGCTTAAATTATCTTTGCACAAAACAGCCACAGTTGAAAGCTTTCAAAATATTTAATAATAAATAATAAAAGCACACAACAACAATCATTAATTCAACACAGTGACAATGAAGAGTCCAGAAATCACAGGAAAATACTTTAAAACAATTTTGTAGGATAGTCTCATATAAATATAGAAAACATCTACACTAATCTGGCTATATCCCTATCTGTCTCTAAGAGAAACTATGTTCTCAATAACTTTACTTGCAGAGCAAGGCACAGTGCTGGTGAGTTGCTGTTTACAGGTCTAAAAGAGGATACAAAATGCTATCTCTCTCTCTGAGAGATAGTCTTAAATTGATAGTACACAATACTGCTGAGTCATTTCAGATTACATAATTCGTGTCACCTCTGCTGAAGTTTCCCAGGCTCACAGAACTCAACATTTTAACATTTTGTTTTGATCTGCACTTGCCAGGAAGCCACAGCAATAAAAGGTACTTTACATATGAAACCTAGTAATTATCTGTGTCTTAAGACAATAGAAAGAATTTCTAACTGTAGGCATCCTGTCTCCAATCTTGAGATCACACACAGTTGTAAAATCCTTCCAGCAGGGTGCACTGTTGTTACATTTTTGAAGCTCAGAACATAAGACTTTCTTACATTTGTCAAACAAGCCTGTGGATCATATTATTATTTATAATGACAGAATTATTTTCAAAATTCTATCTAGCTAGGTTGGCAGCCTTCACAGGGTGGTCTGTGTAGGGAATTCCTATCCACTAGGGTATGCCTAAGGGACTACATTTTTCTCCTTGATTTTGGATGAGTCTTTTCAGGGATTGGCACAGAGCCTCTTTTAATATTTTGAACAACATGGTGCTTGTCAACCAGTTGGCTCTTTTAGCTATCATTTCTGCAAAAGAAGACAGTAGTCAGCTAGAGAATATTCAAGAAGTGGAAATTTACAAATTTTATTTTCTATAGTTTGAGTGATTTAGTATTGAAGGAGTGGAAAGCCAAAATGGGTGAACATATTTCAATTTGTGGAGAAGAACGTTAGCCAGAGCAGCTCTAGCTTGAGTCATCAGGAGGTGTGAAGTTCTATAGCAAAGTTTGAGTTGAGAAAAGTCTTTGTTAATAATGATGTCTGTGTGGCTGGGGAAGGAGATAGAGCAGTCAAGAGAATGATCTAAGTATCCGTACCCTAGAACATAGATAAGATGCTATTTTGGAGGTCAATTATACTGATAGTGGGTAAATGCAGGATTTTTTTTGAGGGGGCAAGAACAGTATAACATTATTTATTTGTTTTTTGATTTATCAGAAGTTATCATACTGTGATAAAATAAACAGAAGCACACTGAAAACATGTAAATACAACAAAGCTGTGAGCGTTACAGTTATTTAGTATCCTCTTACATGTTTTTTGCTCCAGATTTCTTTAATGCATGTTGTAATAAAAGGCACAAGGCACCTTTTTTATTAATCGTGTCATGGGATGTGCTCTTCAGCTGCAAAGTAACAAACTGGTTATATAGCATCTGTTTTCTGGATTACAAACTACAAGATCCATACTGAGCCACAGAAGCTGAGCATCCAATTAATCAGCAGACCATGTGTACAGTCTAACAAAGGTTTAATTAAACAGATTACAGAACACAATCATAAAGCAGGCAGTGAGATAATATAAAACAGATATTTTAAGTATGATTCAGATCTCTAAATGCTTCTTTACAGATTCTTTTAGAAACTATTTTATATATTCATATTGCAGTGCACCTAACCTGAGCTCTGTTAAAGAAGCCATGATAAATAATTTAAATGTAGCTGCACACTACTAATTTGGTGCCTTTGGCTTTCTGAACTCAGTTACTTAATTAACAAATGTTTACACAGTAAAACAACAGCTTGAATACTGCTCTGCTCTGCAATTTGTAGCATGTTACAGGCCACCCTCTCAAACTCAGGAACCTCACATAGCTTTCCTGAAAACACTGGAGGGGATAAATGTATCGCCAAACACCATCATACTAGGTGACTTCAACTACCCGAATATAGACTGGGATCACTACTCAAGCCCCAACACTCTAGCCCAAAGGTTCCTAGAGTTCATAAACTCAAATGCCATGGAACAACTAGTCACCATCCCCACAAGAGGAGAAAACATACTAGATCTCATCATCACGAACATGGGGTCACAATGTTCAACACCAGAAGTATACCCCTCACTGGTGAGATCAGATCATAAACTAATCTCACTGGAAGTCCACATCCCGCCCCCACCTGAGATAAAAAAGACCACAGTGAAGAACTTCTCAAAAGCCGACTTCACACTTCTAAAGACTAGTGTGGTCTCTTTTAAGGCCCCCGATCCTGCGGAAACCATTACTCAAGCCACTGAATAACTTACAAATGCCTTCTACCAGCACCTACAGGACTGCATGGATCAGGCAATCCCAAACAAAACAAAGACTCTTTGTACCAAAGGCAAGCATCCAGTCTGGTGGACCCCAGACATAAACAAACTCTACAACAAAAGGAGGAAGCTACTACAAGATAGAGCAAAATCCTTAAAAGGGAAGACACCTTTGATCATTATAAGTAAAAAACTAAGATCTCTCATAAAATCATCCAAGGCAAATTTTGAGAGAAAAGTCGCAAAGGACTCAAAAGACAATCATAAGGCCTTCTTTAGCTATGTTAGAAACCTGGGAGGAAACTCCCAGATATGCTCAGAATTAGTTCAAAATGATGTAAAAATCACTGAACCTACAGACATTGCCAACATACTGGCTGACAGGTTCAGTGCAAACTTCCCCCCCCCCCAAAAGGAGAGATATCTATACCAGAGGATTGTAGCCCCCCAAACATCTCTAACGCCCAGGTGAGAACTGCTCTCTCCAAGGCGAAAAACACAGCATCCATGGGACCAGATGGTGTCCCCGGTTGTGTGCTCCATGAACTCAATGAGGAATTAAACCCACAGTTAGGGCAGCTGTTTAATCTTAGCCTCACCTCAGGATACGTACCCAAGGAGTGGCGTACAGCAACTGTGGTCCCACTTCACAAAGGCGGTGCCTCCACCGACCCTGGAAATTACTGTCCCATCAGCTTGACAAGCCTGATCTGCAAAGCTATGGAGAGGATCATAATGGAACTCATAAATAAAGACATAGGGGACTTGCAGACTTTGGATCCAACCCAGTTTGGCTTTGTCAAAGGCAGATCATGCCTTTTAAACTTGGTTGACTTTTTCGAAACAGTCACCAAGGCCATTGATGAGGGAAAGGCAGTCCACACAGCCTACCTCGACCTGGCAAAGGCTTTCGACACAATACCCCACTCAGGTATCACTGAAAAACTCATCAGCTTAAATGTAAACCCATACATCACAAGATGGGTTGCAAATTGGCTAAGTGACAGAACCCACAGAGTCAGAGTTGCTGGCGCCATGTCAGACTCAAAGCCTGTCACAAGTGGTGTCCCACAGGGCTCAGTCCTGGACCCACTCTTGTTCGGCATCTACTTTTCAGAAGTACAAGCAAACACAGGAGGGTTATGGCTGACAAAGTTTGCAGATGACTGCAAACTGGGTGCCATAGTCGAGAACACATCTGACACAGATATCCTTCAGAAGGGTCTTATAGAAATGGATAACTGGTGCCAGAGCCATGGCCTAAAGTTGAACGCCAAAAAATGCATAGTCATACCCTTCAGGAAAAACAAGGTTACCCCTAGCTACCATATAGGTGGCAATCCACTAAGCACAGAAGAGGTTATCAGGGATCTGGGGACCCAGGTTGACAGTAACCTTTCGTTTGACACTCACGTTGCCAAAGTAGTTAGGAAGACCTTCTACATTGCCCACCTGATCATGAAGGGATTCACATCTAGATCAAGGGAGGTCATCGTCCCCATGTACTCTTCACTCATCAGACCAATGATTGAGTACAATGCCCCATTCAGAATGTATCTGACCCGACACCTGCAGCAACTGGAAAGGCCCCAAAAGTTCCTCACCAAAAGGATAAAGGGTCTCAAAAATATGTCTTATGCTGCCCAACTGAAGGAACTCCAGCTCTATTCAGTCGCTTACCGTCTGCTCAGAGGTGACCTGTGCCTGACATACAAAGCCATGTCCAACCCGGAATTGATGAACATGCTTCACCTCAAAAAATCTAGATCCCTCAGAACTACAAGGGCGGGAGACTTAAACCTTGACACGGTTATTAATAGGATGTGCTGGAGGGACAGATTCATCACCCAGAGACTCCCTATGCTGTGGAACAAAATCCCGGTACATGTGAGGCAGAGCACCTCGCTGGCTTTGTTCAAGAGAAATCTTGACCAATGGATGGTAGATCGCAGATATACCCCAGGGATTACTTCAGTGTCACTGCTTGACAGAGGCACAGCAAAATAATGGGCATAGTATCCTTCAAACTAAAGGGGTGGTGAAAGCCACAAAACTTTGGGCTAGGCTTATAAATGCCCTTGGGCAGATAGCCTAGTATGAACATATGAACCTATGAACCTATACATTCTCTTTTTCCCTTGCTAATTTCAGTTTTATTGCATGCATTAACCAGTACTTTGCTAGTTACAGTGCACACGTGGTATTTCACAAATAGTTTGGAATGTTTTCCCCTTAATATGAATTTGTTTAGTCTCATTTTAACTTGTTGTCATTTAATAATTAGTGAAGTCCAACTCTTTATCACCTCACGAACTTTAGCACATACTACCTATCATAAAAATACTTTCTTAATTGCTTGCAAATTCATATTCATTACTTTAGTAGTGGTGCCTATTCATCTTAGACATTGTTGCCCCCGTCATTTTTGCATTCAGTCTTTTCCAGCAGCAGTGTTTTCTCTAGTGAGTCGTGTCTTCGTATCATGTGGCCAAAATCTGAATTTTTGTTTTGCTATTAGACCTTTCAATGAAGAGTATAGGTTTATTTCCTTAAATATTAACCAATTTTATTTTCTTGCCGCCCACAGAATTTTCAAAGGTTTTGTCAAATACCACAGTTCAAAATCAATGTTTTTCTAGCACACAGTTTAATTAACTCCAACTCTCACAGCCATATGTTATTACTGGTGAAACCATAACTTTGACTATATGAACTTACACTGACAAGAAAATATCTTTGTTCATTAACATCTTAAACAGATTTTCCAATGCTTTTCTTCTCAGAAGCAAGCATTTTTTTATGTCTTTTTTTGTCAATTTCTTGGCCACGTTCACCACCTGCAGAGATCTTTGGGTAGAGGAAAATAAAGTCTGTCTTAATTTCCACTTTTTATATCGATTTGTAAAAAGCTAATAAGGCATGATAACATAATTTTAGTTATTTGATATTGACAGGCATGTCAGATTTAGTTCTTTCAAGTTTTACATTTGTGAATGGACTCTTGAGCTCTTCTTACTTTCAGCCAACAGAGTGGTATCATCTGCATATCTGCGGTTATTAATATTTCTCATAGTAATTGTGATTCCAGCATCTGAGTCAGCTAACCCAGCATTTTACATGCCATATTCAACATATAAATTAAATAAGGCAGAGTGTTGATATACAGTCATCAGACTCCTTTCTCAATCTTTTAACAGAGAATTAAATATTTCTTTTTATCTGTTGCTTTTTTTATTCTGGATTCAAATTCCTCAGGGTGCAAATAAGGTAACTCGGTATCCCATTCTTTATAACTTGGCACAGTTAATTTCAACCTCCCATTATTAACTGGATTTAAGTTATGGAATCAGCTCAAGGTAAAACAAGATCCTTAAAAGTATTAAAAAAGAAAAGTCAATGAAACTGTCATTTGATTGAATCACTATAACAAAAGTCTCTTTGATGAAATTAATGTCAATATTAAACTAATGCGTCCAGCCTACTCTGAGTTATGCTTTGTAAAGACACTGTATCAATGTGTCTAATCCTCAAAAGGAGTAAAACGGTTTAAAAGAGCAAAGCAGAAAAAGAACACATAGTTTACATTTGTTGGAACACCACTAACTGCTGTATATCTTATAGTGACTAGTGGAAGCTTTTCCCTCAATATAGACCTTGGAAATGACCTTTCTCACTCATCTGAAGTATTGCACACCTTAAAACAGAAAGAGAACAAATATCTTAGTTATCTTAGGTATGTAAAAGCATCCCTTATAAAGCACCATTTAGAAAAGCTGAATTATATCTTTAATTATATGCATTTGTTTTAACACTGTAAGCACTCATGGCTGTTCTGCATTAGTTAATGTTTAACATTAATTATGAGCTGCCCCCATACAACTGGGAACACTGCAGCCAACTGTTTAAGTTGATATTACATGCAAAGTGCATTAATATAATTACTTACTAATTTGTGACTAAGCATTCCTTCATGGTACAAGTGAAATAAAGAGTGACAAATATATCATTCTATGTTTAATCCTCTGCTTTCTGGCTTTTCTTACCTTTTGATAGACTAAAAGGGTCATGATATTCAGAATATGCACAAACAGACTGACTCCCACTAACACGGATGGTAGCTCACAATTTGTCCCCCTCTTACCCCAGTTAACCAGACATCCCCCCAATACACACTTTTATTGGACAATCTACCTGCCCACTTCTCACTACTTTTGACCAATATACCTATAGCATTCCCTCAAACTCAGCATGTTTATAACTGCAACAGGACACAAAATACAGAATTTAGTTACTATCATTCAACATCATTGTCTTTATGTATTTAAGTCACACGAGGGTTTGCTGTCAGGAAATAAAGAGGAATGCAAAAGGCAACTACAACACTCAACATCAGAAACAGTTATTACTATTTAAATGAGACACTTTTCCATTACATACAGGGACCAGAATTTGGAAAAATAATGTTTAGTCTTTCTTTCATTGTGTAGGAAAATACATGGTTTGTTGTTACCTCCACCCCTCTCATCCATTGCTATGGGAATACGAATGATGAGATGACATGGGATGTATATTTTTATAGGTAAATGTGAAGTCTAATAGACATGCTTTGGAAAATGTGTTGACCATATCTATGAAGGGTTACTGTTTGAATTTTACCTTGGATAATTTTACTAACTTAGAAGTGTTAGGTTTTATAGTTATCCTGTAAGAGGCTGCTAGGGTATTTATTCAACTGTAAGTCAGAATTCTTCTTAAAGTATTCTGTTTGTATAGCTATTATTTTTTTTATTATCTGTGCATTGCCTTGGTATATGCACATTTACTGTGCATCAGCACTGTCTTGAAATTTTTATCATTGAAATGATGTTTTGTTTATTCAACTTTAAGATCTGATGGCTGGTAGTTATTATTTATCTATGTGTTATTTACTACTTGAGCAAAGGATATTATTTAGCATGTAGACTCACAAGTTGTGTCATTCACCGCTAGTGTTGCCAGATTGCTTGAGTATAATGCCAATGAGATAATAATTTTATAATTTATACTTAGCTAAATCAAGAGCAGTCAAATAACTGATGTGTTTGGTCTCAAGCCATATCCAGAGTGGTGACAGTGGTAGTATGCCAGGAAGAAAGCTGGGGAGAATTGAAAAAATTATGTCAGCATTCCCTGGGAAGCTTGTGTGTGTGTGTGTGTGTGTGTGTGTGTGTGTGTGTGTGTGTGTGTGTGTGTGTGTGTGTGAGTGTGTGTGTGTGTGTCTGCCTGTTTGTGAATACTTGTGTGTGCCTGTGTATATCTGATTGTATGTATATGAAAATAATGATTGATTTCAAACAGATTCACTATGGATAATGGATTCTGTATGACACTGAGACATATAAAAAGAGTGGTGAGAAAAATACTTGGGATACTATATAAACAAAATGCAAACTCAGACCCATGCAAGTACGGAAAGGTGCAATGGCCAAATTTCCAACCAAGCAAACCAAAAAACAGCCAGCACCATTCTTCAGCTTAAATATGCATTCACTTCATAAATGTCTCACATAAAAGCACATCCTGCATACCGGTTTTGGCTGTAGGCCTTCATCAATGCATAATAAACACTCATTGCATCAGATTTAAATACCCAAAACCCAATCCTCATTGGTTATTACAATTGCTCAATAAGCCCTAGTGCAAACAAAGGACCCAATTTAATAATCCACATTTGTTCTTTATAATTCAAACTTTGATGCCTTCCTACTTTATTATTTGTATGGAAATATACTCTATCAATAACAGTAAACATAAATCTGGCTGAAGCATGTTTTAAAGTGTGTTTCTACAAAGCACTAGTGGACTTAGCACAATGAATGTCACTCAAATGTTCTGAAATCCTTAATTTTAAAGGACGCAATATTATTTGTCCTACATAAATGAACAGGTAGCCAAATATACTACCCAGTCTGTGCTACAACTCCCATAAACATTAATATCAAAAACTGTAGAGCTATTTCTGAAAGAAAAACATTTATCCTTATGTGACAAATTTACAAAAATTGCAATGTCCACACAGGAAACAGCCCTCTAGTCTCTGTTCATCCAATCCTAACTGGTGCTTCCCCCTAGCCTGCTTATGACTTTTTTATAATGGTTAAACCATTCAGCCATTGTTTTACCCTTTCTATAAGAAAAGAGACATCTAAAATGTATAATTTCTCTTAACCTATCTTCCATACCTAAAATATCCCAATGTTTAGATATAATTTCTTTCATTAAAACAGTATTTTCACCAAAACTCGTAATAAATCTAATAGGTGGTGTATTCTCTTTCTGCCTAGTTTTATAAGCTAACCAGGAAGGTCTAGATACCTGACTCACTGCAACCTGTGCTTGATTAATAACCCCCAGGGGATATCCCCTTTTACGAAATCTATGAACCAAATCTTGTTCATGACTACTGATATCCAAAAGAGAAGTACATATCCTTCTAAGCCAAAAAAAATTGAGATTTCAGCATATTGTTGCTCATGTGTTTGGAATGACAACTGGTGGCATGTGACAGGGTATTAAACTTTGAATATTTCCTAAATATAGAACTTTGCAATGTACCATCATCCATTACCCTGATTGCTACATCCAAATATGTAATGGTTTGTAATTAATAGTAAATTAAAAAATAATTAACAAATTCATGCAAATACACATGATCTGCCCTCCATACTAATCAGCAGACATCCAAATATTGACGCCAAATATCCATAGGGTCTAGAATTAAATTATGAGATTTATCATAAACCAACTGTTCCTCCACATATCCCATAAAGAGATCAGCATATATTGGAGGAAATTAATCTTCCATAGCTGTACCCTTCAGCTGGAAATAACACTATCTCCAAATAAAACACATTTTTTGTGAGAACATGTTCCGTTAGACATAAAAAATGTACTGAAACCAGGGGGATATAACCTGGCTTTATTTAACAAAAACTCTAGCGCCATAAGGCCAGGCCAATGTGGAATGTTTGTATAAAGGGCAGCAACATCTAAAGTGCATAACAACCATCCCTTTTCAATAATATTCAAAAATTGAGTTGTATCTTTAATACGTGAACGTACATATTTTAATAATGATTTCAGATATTCCATAAGAAAAACAGAAAGAAGTTTGGTCAGTGAGCCTTTACCAGATACAATAGGTCTCACAGGTGTTTTATCCATATTTTTATGACTTTTAGGTAACATATAAAATATTTGTTTCGCTGGATCCGACACTGTAAGATGAAAAACTGTGTTTTAGAAATGGTACCTTCCTCCATACCTGTCTGTAAAAACGTATCTATTTCTTGTTTAAAGATAGGTGTAGGGTCTAGATGCATCAGTGGATAAAATCTCTGGTCAGATAATTGATTAGTGGCCTCGGCACTATACATAATCCAATCACTAACCACCACCGCGCCCCCTTTGTCCACCTTATTAATTACTATATCTGTATTCTGGCTCAAATTATACAATGCTTGTCATTGTATTCTAGATAAATTTCTATTTTGTATAGATTTATTCGAATAATACCTTAAATGTAAATGCTTTAGAACCATGAAAAATTTCCACTGTCTTATTCATGGGGGAATAAAATTAGATGATTTAAACTTAAAATTCCCTGAGACACCCACAGATGACATTTGTTGAGCAAAAAAAACTTTAAATTCAAAGTTCTGCAAAACAACACAACATCCTGTGCAAAAGTAAATTCTGGCACAAAATAACTGGGTATAAATCTTTGCCCTTTATTTAGCAACTCACATTCAGCCTGTGATAACTGCACAGATGAAATATTATGTATATTCTCATCAATATTTATTTCTGCATCATCACTTGCAGAATTGAGTCTAGACTTGTGGCCCCTATTTTTATATTTGTGCCCACCCCTTATAGTTCTTCTAAAGGGCCATTTAACCTTTTACTTACACGTGATTGTGAAGGTGTAGATATTTCTGTATCTGTAGCAGATGAAAGTTCATCTTCAGAGGTGCCAGATGAGACATTAGGATTTTTTAAAATGGATCTTTTTCTCTTTCTCATAAAAGCACCCACATTAGAAGTTTTATTTTCCACAAACTGTACATTTTCTTATATATTCAAAGGGTTTAACCATCGAATAATCCTTCACATCCCTTTGAAATTTTTTAATCATCCTAGACTTTAAATCCTTTTCTACCACCAATAAGTCTCTGGATAATATTGCAGTTTGTTCTGAATAAACTGTCTCATCTTTATAATGTTTAACCTTATCACGCAATTCCATAATAATGTTAATCAGGGTTATAATCTTTCTTTCATAAAAAGAAATCAAGATTCTAACAAAAGACATAGAAACCATCTGTTGAGCCTGCTTCCATTCCTGAACCAACAAAGCATCTGTTCCTTTAACATACTCCCCTCTGGGTAATATTTTTAGCTAAATATGCTTTAAATAATCTAAGGTGGCAAATATGCATCCTAAGTTCTTTCATCACTCTCAACAAACGCTTAAATAAATCAACACAAAATTCTTTATCTATCTCACATTGTGGTTTGTTGGTGTTAGTGTTATGAAATACATCAAAAACCTGTAAGTTATCCTTATCGGCCGACAGGACTTCTAAGAGCTGAATCAAATCCATATCAAAATTTACAGACTATACTAACTCAAAGAAATTCTGATTTTGATCTTGCAGATCCAAAAACACAATCAATAAATACAATGAGTAATTTATAAATTCTCCACACTGCTCATGTATCATAATTTTACATACTGATCACTATAGTTGGAACATAAATATTATTGCTATTATAATAGGTGCTAATATTTACAGTATATAGAAGGTCCTGCTATATAGTTTAACAGTGACAAGAATATAGTTTAACAGTGACAAATATACACATATAACATCTTACTCCATAATATATGGTTTACAACTTAAAACGAAAAAGGAGATAAAGACAGGGGTTCCTAATTAATATTCAACTGTGTATATATATATATATATATATATATATATATATATATATATATATATATATATATATCTAGTTCCCTATCAGAAGCCTGAAACACTATAAGCTTGAAAATCAAAATCCTGAAACCAAAAGCCTGAAAATTCAAAATCCCGAAAACCCAAAATCCTGAAACTCAAAATCCTGAAAACACAAAATGGACATACTGACATCATTGTGGCTTTGCTATTGTTAGCCCTGTGGTGTTAGGTCATACGTTGGGTTCAGGTAAGTGTGCGGTTGGTTTTATGTTAGGGTTAGGCGGTTTAAGTGAGTTAGGGTTAGGGCAGGTTAGGCATGTATGCAATAGTGACAAATATTGGGGTTAGGGGCGGTTTAAGTGAGTTAGGGTTAGGGCGCGGGTCAGGTGAGTGTGCGATATTGACGGACCTTAGGGTTAGGGTTAGGGTCAGGATCAGTTGGTAGATATTAGTGTCTTTATAGTGACATATTAGCATTATTTGTGTTTTCAGGATTTTGAGTTTCAGGATTTTGGGTTTTGGATTTTAAATTTTCAGGCTTTTGGTTTCAGGATTTTGATTTTCAAGCTTATAGTGTTTCAGGCTTCTGATAGGGAACTATATATATATATATATATATATATATATATATATATATATATATATATATATATATATATATATATATATATATATATATATATATATATATATATATATATATATATATATATATATATATATATATATATATATATATATATATATATATAGATATATATTTTTTATTTATTTATTTATTTTACATTTGTTGACGGGAAATACTCTCTATGAGAGAGATTAGGAGGATTAGTCAGGACTAAGTTTCTGTAGAAGCCAATTTAACTAGATGTTCTTTTTTCTTTTTTGAAAACAGATGGGAGGAAGAGTAAGTAGGAGTGGTAGGGAGAGTTCCATATTTTGCCAATAGCATTGCTAAAAATTTGAATCCCCTACATTGTTTTGTTTTGACTTTTTTTTTAAGAAGTTTTGTTGAGGAACGAAACTACTAAGATATAAGGTCTTATTGGGCATTCGCCATAAATCTAAATCTGGCATTTGAGCTGTTAGCGTGTTTTAGTTTTGTTTAGTTTTTTTTGAGATTAAGTAGTATAGGGGGGAGGAGGAGGAAGAGAGGAGAGATGATGAGCGGCCATAGTAGTTACTTATTGCTATTGGAGTTAGAAATTGAATTATAAAGTATAAAGTTTTTTTTTTTAACGGTTTTGATGGTCTGATTAATATGGATATCAAATTTAAGTTATGCATACTCCCAATAGTTTTGTAGTTTTGTATAGGAGTTGAGATGACAGTCCCATTTTGGATTGGATAGAAAAAATGATATAGGTGGGGACTTGATTGGGTTGAGTAGTAATTTATTTTTTTTGTTGGAAAGATCAGTTTTACGCCTAATAGCCAGTTTTCTACTGTCCTAAAGCATGCTTATGACACTGTAATCTGCTCTGCTAAGTGCTGTATTCAGTCTGATCTGAGCTGAGAGAGTGAGTTAGTCTTTTACATATTCTTTTAGTAAGGCAGTATTGGAGGTTGGACAGTTTGAATTTTGATTGTGCTTTTTGTAGTTTTCTTTTTTTACTTGGTTGGTGGAGTTGGTGGATGGAGCTAAGGATTGTATAGTATCAGTAAAAAGTAATTAAAAGGAAATTTGTAAATCTTGTTGTTTGTTCAGGTGTTTTTTTTGGGTGGGGTAGGAGGATTACCCTGGGTGGAGTAGGTATTATTTAATCCCCAAATTTTTTTTTGAGTTTTTTGTTGTTTTTTTTTGGAGTTGGAATAGGTTTTTTTAGTTTTTAGAGTTGCTTTTTGGTTTTTTCTAAGTTGTTGAAATTGTTGATTATGGTCGAGGGTTGATTTTTTTGTTTTGTTGCCAGGTCCATGTTTTGTTTCTACTTTTTATTAGTGCTATAGTGCTATAGTATTTATCTCACTGAAAAAATTCTACCAAAACATTTCTTTTATAAACAGCCTCAATATTTGGCAACTACAATATTCTCTTTGGGCAACCACTCCAACCAATTATACCACCACCATGAAATAAAGGTAAAAGAAATCAGCAACAGTTACTACTGCAATTAGAAACCTTGCCCAATATTGTACAAATATATATATATATATATATATATATATATATATGGGGTTCCTGTCAGAAGAATAAAGATGCATTATGTCGAATGCTTCTTCGTCAAACTGTAAATGTCGAAAACGCAAAATGACGAAACGGCTTTTAAGCAGATTCTTTCCCTGGGAAAGAAGTCGCTTGGCTGTTTCCCTCACTTTGCCATTTTTTAGCACTGTAGTGTGATCTTGGAGTTGGTATATTTAAGTAGGGGAGTGTGGGTGGCACAGCCCCCCACATTGGGGGTGTCAGGGGTGACACCCCTCGCTTAAAATAGTGTTTAGTGTGGGGATTTTTTGTTTTTTTTGGGGGGGAAACAGCAATTTTTTTCCCCTGGGAAAAAATTTGCTGTTCTGGCTGTTCACTCTTTTTTGTTTTCGTTTTTTTGTGGTCGATATAACAGCATCCGATCTTTTGATCATTCGCTGTTATAACATAGACCCTATATATGTGTGTGTGTGTGTGTGTGTGTGTGTGTGTGTGTGTGTGTGTGTGTGTGTGTGTGTGTGCGCGCGTGCAAATTCAGGTAACCCACCCGGCCAATTATTTGCAATTAGTGAAATAAAGGCCTAAAAATTAACCTGCAAATATTGCAGTAAAAAGTTACCAGATGTATAGTATAACACTACACATTAAAGCTTGTGTTTGTTGCCACCTTGAATATCTTTATAATATTCTCTTCAGGTAACCACACTGACCCAATTATTTCACCCTGTGAAATAAAGATCTAATTTGGTACAAATACGTACTTTCTTTTAAAATTAAAAAAAGGTTACCCCCCCCCCCAAATAAACACATATGATAAGGTTGTTTTTACTCATATACTTAGGAACTCCTTTTATGTTTAATACCTACAAATATAAATTCACTGTTAACTATCATATATCATCCACTGCTAACAATGTAAAAGCCTATAGTAATGGTCTCACAAACAATCTACATAATACTAATAACTTTAGAATACTATTATAACAATAATTATCATAGCCCATCCAAATTGCAGTTTTTTTATTTATACTGTTGATAATAATAAAACCACTTTTAACTTAGTGCTTAGAAAAACACATACTGTTATTGTTGATATCATGTATTACAAATTTAAAGACACATTCCACAATAATAGCTTCAATAATGTCCAAACATATTAAACAGTCCAAGCCTCCACGAACGGTTTTGGTATACTATGTGAAAGACTCGGCTCAATGCGTAGTCCTACTTTAGCTGTAGATGTTGGAGGCCCATATCCATGATAGCAGTGCAAGTTCCCTTTATGCTTTTAGATCCAAATTGCATTTGATGCATTAGTTATTGAGCCTGGCTTGAGTATACTTTTTTTAGTTTAACTTCATGGCTACCAGTAGTGTAACTCAAGAGACCATCACTCTGGTAGCCAGCAGACCTATATGGGGCAGTGCAGCAGATCAAAGTACTGTAGCTCCAGTCTCTTACCATCCTGGGTGGTACCCAAGTTGCAGTGTTGGGATTAAAATATGTCTAACACCAGTCTGATCTTTTCATATTCATAGAAGTTGGTGCCATCCATCACACCATGACCAGAATTTAGCCCCGTGCCCATTCTATGTCCTCCAGATGCACCAACAGTGAAGGCAATTAGCCTGAAATTGGTCAGTATTGATCAATGCACTACTCTGGTAAACAAATATAAATAAATAAATGCAGTTACTTAACTGCCCTGGGTATTGCTAGGACACTTGAACTACAAATGAGACAATAACTGACTAAATGGACTTCCTATTAATCTCTTTTAACAAAATACAATTCCAAAGAAATGACACTCAACCAAGTTGGGATAATCTATACTTAAATGTGTGTGTGTGTGTGTGTGTGTGTGTGTGTGTGTGTGTGTGTGTGTGTGTGTGTGTGTGTGTGTGTGTGTATATGTGTGTGTGTATATACACAAATACACAAACACAAACACAGTCTCCTGCCTTTGGGTGTGTTTAATTATATATGATGCAATGCTTGTAGCACTCCATCTTATTTTTTACATGTATCATTACATATTTCTGATAGAAAGTTTCAAGTGATAATTTGTATTTTTGGAGAAGACATGAATGTAACAATGATTTGTTCCATCTACTCACATAATGATCTTATGCTGTATTAACTATTAACATGTAGAACCAGGGTGAAGAGAGTCCACAGACGCAGGCTATAATCCAAACACTTTATTCACTACAAACACCAAATGGTCTGCATCTGTGGACTCTCTTCACCCTGGTTCTACATGTTATTAGTGGTCATTGGACCAGCAATATATCAACACAACACCATGTGACGCATGACCAGTGAACTGTACATAGGTGTACAGCAACTGTGCAGACTACACATGTACCAACAGGGTTCCATCATGTGTTATGGATTGCAATGATACCACTGTACATAACCAGGTCGGCTCTACACATAACAGGGGCCCTGGGTCTTACACAGCTGTGACAGATGACTGTCGCTGTACACCAATGAACACACATGTTCAGATATGTCATACTTGTAACTGCAGTGGATATGTGCATGGACCACACACACAACACATATGTACATAGCATAGCTTTTGCTGTCCTCCGTGCAGACAAGTGGCTACAACAATCATACGCACGTGAATGGGAGGTGGGTCCATGGCTGTTGAATGCCAACAGTACATGAGGTAGCAATGTTGACCGAGGACACATTCCCTCTGTATTAGTTACCCATGGCACCCATCATATCATACAACAGTCCATGTGTTTTGTATGTCAACACACATGTCCACCGATTGCAATGCATACAAACATGGCTACACGACAGGCATGTAGGACCAACACACATGTACAAACTGTAGTGTGCATGCAGCTGCTATGCATGTGCAGTAGCTGATGTAAGTAACTCATCTGTGCCAAACTAAAACATGCAGTTGCAATGCAGCCCCATCATTGACACCTGTATATGGTGACATACTGACAGTACAGTAGGATGTACATCAGGTATGGATGGATGTGTGTATGTAAAGTGGTGATCCACCAGTGTAGATGGATGTTTGCCAGGTACGGCTCACAGGTGTGCCACACGCCATCATACCATTACATGTGCAAACAGTACGCTATGTTACTGTTACCTGACGGTGAAGACATAATTCCTACACAGCGGTCAGGTGTTACTGACTGTACATTACTCGACACCTGTAACACTTACATCCTCCCGTGTGCATATAGCAGCACAATTGCTGGACATAGCATTGGTACACATAATGCGGCCAATACTGCTGCATGTCTGTCAGACGTATCATCATATAGCAGGTGTATCATTCACAGTACTGCCATGTGTGTTTGCATGTGTGACCATATATGCCACATATGGTGGGGAATACATCCCAGTTGTGACACACCCCTGTACACTGTTGTAGACATCTGTACATACTGCAGTGTGGAAAGCATGACATAGGCAGGTGTGGTGTGAGGTCTCATGCTATCAAGTGTCCTCTAACATTATCATTGTCCAGACCACTGTGTACAACCCCTGCACCATGTCAACATATCTGTGATGTGACCTAGTATGGATGTCACGTCTCTAGCCACTGTAGCCTATTAAACTGCACACAGGCTGTTGGATCAATATATGTGTGGACATCTGTGGTATGTTAGACTTTCCAGCTGTCCGGATGAGGCTACATATAGCATGCTGAGATTGCCATACGTGCCTGTGAGTACTCCACAGTTACACATGCTAGACTGCAAACACTGCTACCTGTAGACACATGCAAGTAGACCATAAGGAGGGAACCTGGGCATCATTACCAACATGCTGTTACTGCTGTTACCGAGACACATACTGTGAACATATAGCAATGCATGCTACACCTGTACTACATGGTTGTGCACATATAACAATGCATGCTAAACCTGTACTACATGGTATGTCTGGTGTGTGTCAACAGTACACAAACAATGTAATATACACATCTCTCACCATTCTTACCCAACTAACGTAATATACACTTCCCTCACTAGTCGTACACAACTAATGTAATATACACATCTCACTATTCTGTTCTCCCTGTGCATCAGACCATTTGAGCATGTCCCTGCACCGATGGTGTGGATGACAGGGATGCAGCACAGGCTTCATCATATGCACAGGGTGATAATGTGTGCCAGGGGCATAGGCTGCACCAATGGGTGACATCATGTGTGTGGGTAATGGCCGGTGATATGATTGGACATGTCTGTTCAGTATGCATGTGGGTGTTGTGGTGCTCTACAGATGTGTTTGCTGTGTTTGTGTATGTGTGCACACAGTTCTGCCTTTTGTGAGGCCTACACAGGGGTATTATTTCCAGCTCCAGATTGTACAGACCAGGTTGTACAGCTCACTGTGTCCGGGCATGGCCATGTGACCTGTGCCTGCCAGGAGTTGCACGGGCACTACCAGATGGAGGTACAGATTGGCTACTGTCCGATGACACATGTCCACTGGAACCATGTCCCCGCTGGGAATGTCCAGGGCCATGTCCACATGGCCTGCCTGTGTCCTGGTGTGGACAGCACAGCACCAGCTGCACTGCTACTGCTACCGGCACTATGGGAGCGGGTATGTGAGGTGGCACGCTCACATTGACCTGCACTAGGTGGTGTAGCTGGCCTACATCCACGTGGCCTACGCCTCACTCCTACCAGATGTTCCAGCACAGACAGCTCATGCTCACGGACTACCATGCCATGGTCAAGGATTCTGACCATGTCACCCAATCGCCTGTCCAGAACATCAGCGATCTGCTGTTGAGCATTTGCTAATGCCTGGATGTTGTCATTTAGGGTACAGATAGCAGCCCTCTGCAGCCTCTTCCCTTCTCTATTCTGCTGTTCAGCACGTGCCTGTGCTACCATTACAGTTTGGAACATGCGTCTGGTGATACCAGCTGCTGCACTCTGTCCTGAAGGTGCATGTCTGCCAGAGGTCCTCCTACGAGCAGCACCGGCCACATACCTGTGTGGCACATCTGCAGACATTACACTGACACCATGGTGTGGAGACACACCATCTGTAGCTACCACACGTTCCTGTTCCATGCTAACAGACACTGACTGTCCTTCCTCTATGGCCACTGGTGATGCGGTATGTGTTGGCAACAGAACTGTGTGCGGGGAAGAGGGGGACATAGCTGGGATGGCAACTACTGGCACAGATTCAGCCCCTAACGACCCTGCCTGTACCTCATGCATATGTTCATTACTGTTAGTATCTGTGGGGACACTAACATCAGATGGACCGCAGGAGGGTAATGCACCTACATCACCTGTGAATGCAAAGAAAGACTCTAAATTACAATAGACACAGACACACACACACACACACACACACACACACACACACACACACACACACACACACACACACACACACACACACACACACACACACACACACACACACACACACACACACACACACACACACACACACACACACACACACACACACACACACACACACACACACACACATACACAGACACACACACAGACACACACACCATGCATGTGATTTGACAGACGGCATGCAGCATGCCTGTGATACAGCTGATGGCATGCAGCTCAGACATTAATAGTGTTAGTAAGCATACCCCCTGGGGTGCACAATACATCAAGCAGGGGTCATATCAGTAGCCATGCAGTTCACACAGTCATGGTAGTATGCATGCATCCCCGTGATACACCATGTGGACCAGAACAGGATAACAGTACACATGGCTGACGTGACCTTGACATGTAATCTGCTGACGTGTGCATTAACATGCATACATGTCTGACACAGTGGTGTCCTGACATGTACAGCATTGTAATGGCCATCACATTGCGGTGTTGTCTGTATGCCCTACAGATAGAATGCATGTTTAGCAAATGTGCATGTGCATGGAAGGGTAGTGTGAGCCGTCTACATTGCTCTACAGTGTGAAGTACAGACACTGTGCCATTGCATGGCATCATGAGGCATCTATATTGCTATACAGTGCATAATATGTAACATGCATGCATACCCATGACATAACTGTGGATTGTGACCCACGATGCTGAGGTGTGTACACACCAAACCATGCTGTGTCATGTGACAGGTCACTGGAGGACCTACAGATGACACCCCTGCACAACAACTACAGAGTCTTAGCTGCCTGGCAACCATTTCCACACCTAGCGGACTTATCAATTCACTATGTCCAACATGACAATGCTGTACCACACACACGAGGTGCACAGCTAACGGGATGTCCTACAGCAGCAAGGGAAATGTACAGTATCTGTGGCCTGATGTGGTGCCAATGTCTGTTGAAGCTGTAGAGGTGACTACTGTCATGCTATGACACAGGTGTGATGTTCAACACATCTTATATGGCAGACATCAGTGACACCTCCACTGGCTGTGCACAGGCTGCTAGGATGTCCAGTGTACAACATCAACTGTATAATCGGTCAACTAAGGCTATAATTGGACCATTGGACCATGTGTGGACAATGTGAAACAGGGTGTATACACATCACATCTACTGTGTGGCTTCTTATCTCTGGCCATCCCCCATGGCCATGTGAGCATGTGTTGGACAAATGTGTGTGATGGCTGTCTATCACACATGACTGTGCTGTCCCATATGACATACACCCATAGATTTCAGATATGTCACCATCCACAGGGCTATGTAGACAACAGGTTGTATGTGGGGTATGGGTTATGGGATAGTGTGACATTATTGCAGCCAATGCACTACGTGTCTGGGACATGTCAGATGGCACATCACAATGTGTGCACCCATTGCAGAGGCATATGACACAATGGTGACTCCTGTGGGCTGCCCATATCACAGCTCACTGTGTGGTACTGTTTGCATACCACACGTGTTGTTCCAATGTATAGTACATATGCCTCTATTGTAGAACACCTCCACTGTTGTATGCACAGCTGACCACACATGTAGCAATGACAAATACTCTGGTTTCATGTCGGTGTATCATATCATTTGTATATATTGCTCATGGGTCGCCTGTGTGAATGATGGGTGACGCGAACTGTATATCGTGAATGGAACTAACATAGGTTCATAGGTTCATACTAGGCAATCTGCCCTAGGGCATTTATAAGCCTAGCCAGAGTGTGTTTGGCTTTCGCTACCCATTTTAAATTAATTTTGCTATGCCCTTTTTCAAGGTTAGTATACTGTGCCTCTGTTTAACAGTGACACAGAAGTGATACCCGGGATAAACCTACTATCTCCCATCCACTCATCAAGATTCCTCTTGAAGTGAGTCAATGAGGGACTCTGCCTAACCTGGACTGGGATTTTATTCCAGAGTGAAGAGAGCCTCTGGGTTATGAATCTGTCCCTCCAGCATGTCCTATTTATTTCAGTGCTGAGGTTCAAGTCTCTTGAGCATGTAGCTCAATGGGATTTGGATTTTCTGAGGTGCAGCATGTCCATTAATTCTGGGTTGGACATGGCTTTATACATCAGGCACAGATCGCCTCTGAGCAGGTGGTATGCCACTGAGTAGAGCTGGAGTTTCTTTAACTGGGCAGCATATGGCATCTGTTTGAGCCCTTTGATCCTCTTGGTGAGGTACTTTTGAGGTCTTTCCAGTTGCTGCAGGTGTCTGGTAAGGTACATCCCAAAAGGGGCATTGTACTCAACTATGGGCATGATGAGGGATGAGTAAAGAGGCACGATGACCTCCCCAGATCTAGATGTGAATCCCTTCATGACTAGGTGGTCTATATAAAATGTTTTTCTAACCACTTTGGCCATGTGGTTGTCAAATGAGAGATTGCTATCAACTTGGGTCCCCATGTCCCTAATTACTTCTTCCGTACTTAATGGATTACCACCTATGTGGTAATTTGTGGGCACTTTGTTTTTGCCAAAGGGGATGACTATACACTTATTGGCATTTAGCTTGAGGCCATGGCTCTGGCACCAGTTGTCTGTTTCTATGAGACCCTTTTGGAGGATGCTTGTGTCGGCTAAAAAGTCAATTATAGCTCCCAGTTTGCAGTCATCTGCGAACTTGATCAGCCACAGTCCTTCCTTGTTGGCCTGTACCTCTGAGAAATATATACCGAACAGGAGAGGTCCCAGGACTGAGCCTTGTGGGACGCCACTTGTAACTGGTTTGGAGTCTGACATGGCTCCAGCAATTCTAACCATGTGGGTTCTGTCCTTGAGCCAGTTTGCAACCCATCTAGTGACATAGGGGTTTATATTTAAGCTGGTGAGGTTATCTATAATACCCGAGTGGGGTATTGTATCGAAGGCTTTTTTGAGGTCCAGGTAGGCTGTGTGGACCACCTTCCCCTCATCAATGGCCTTGGTAACTGTTTCAAAGAAATCGACCAGGTTTAAGAGGCAGGATCTGCCCTTAACAAAGCCAAACTGGGTAGGATCCAGTGTCTGTAGGTTCCCAATATCTTTTTTATGAGGTCCATGATGATCCTTTCCATAGCTTTGCAGACCAAGCTAGTCAGGCTTATGGGGCGATAGTTTCCAGGATCCGTTGAGGCACCACCTTTGTGGAGAGGGACCACTGTTGCTGTACGCCACTCTTTGGGTACATATCCTGTGGTAAGGCTGAGATTGAATAGTAGTTTTATGTTTGGGTTTAGCTCTTCTTGGAGTTCATGTAGGACGCAGCCTGGGACACCGTCTGTTCCCATTGATGCTGTGTTTTTTGCTTTGGAGAGGGCGGCTCTTACCTGAGCATCTGAGATGTCAGGGGTGCAGCACTCTGCTGGGATAGATATTTGCCCTTTTGGTGGGGAGGGGAGGGAGAAGTTTGCACTGAACCTGTCAGCTAGGATGTTGGCAATGTCTGTGGGTTTGGTGTATACTTTGTCATTTTGGACCAATTCTGAGCATATCTGGGAATTCCCACCCAGGTTCCTAACATAACTAAAGAAAGCCTTGTGATTATCCTTAGTGTCTTGTGCAATTTTTCACTCGAAGCTGGCCTTAGATGATTTTATGAGTGCCCGTAGTTTTTTGCTAACACTGATCAGAGATGCCTTCCCTTTTTGGGATTTTGCTCTATCATGTAGTAGCTTCCTCCTTCTATTGTATAGTTTGTTTATGGCTGGGGTCCACCAGACAGGACGTCTGCCTTTGGAGGATTGGGTCTTGGTTTTATTTGGGATTGCATGATCCATGCATTCCTGAAGGTGTTCACAGAATGCATTTATGAAGGATTCTGCGGTCCGGGCCGTATTTTCCACAGGCCCGGGGGCTTTGAAGGATTCCACCTCGGTTTTGAGGAGTGTGAAATTTGCTTTAGAGAAGTTTTTCACTGTGGTTTTCTGGGCAGGGGGTGGGGTCAGAATGTGAATATGCAGTGAGATTAGTTTATGATCTGATCTTACCAGTGAGCGATACACTTCTGGTCTGGAGCATAGAGTCCCCATGTTGGTGATGATCAGCTCCCCTCTTGTGGGAGTGGTAACAAGTTGTTCCATAGCATTTGAGTTTATAATTTCTAGGAACCTTTGAGCTAGGGTGTTGGACCTAGAGTAATGCTCCCAGTCTATGTTTGGGTAGTTGAAGTCGCCCAATATAATGGTGTTTGGAGAGACCTTCATGTTTTCCAGTGTTCTCAGGAAGGCCGAGTGGGGTTCCTGGGTTTGGGAGGGTGGTCTGTAGCAGGCTATAAACTGGAAGTTTTACCCACTGTTAGTTGCACATGGATAGTCTCTGATGCTTCGTGCTGTGCCACCAACATGGAGGTGTGGGTATCTTTGGCGAATATTGATACTCCCCCTCCTTTTCTGGTTCGGTCCAAGTTTTGGGGCCGAAAAGCATGGTATGAGGTATAACCTGGCAGTGCTGGGGTGCTCTCAGGAGCCTTGAACCAGGTTTCTGTTACTGCACAGATATCGATGTTCTCCATGCTAAGGAGAGTTTCGAGTGCATGCATCTTGAGGTTTAGACTTCTGGCGTTGAGTAGCATTACTCTTAGTTTCTTATCCCTTGTGATACCTATGGAGGTGGGTTTGTCTTTTGAGCCTTGCCAAAAAAAGGCACTATGGGGGTAGCAAGAGCCTTTGTCAATATCCAAAAGCCCAGGGGTGACAGGTGCAAGCCATCCCTAGCGAAGCATCGTGGCTTGTCGAGCATGTCATCCCAGGCTGACAGGCATTGGATCCCCTTTGAGTGACACCAATACTTAAGCCAATTGTTGAAATTGATCATCTTGTCTTCATATTGTGGCATCATTCTTGGTGAGGGTAATATGCTACTCAAGGTCAGGGTCATACCGGCCTGGGCCACATGCTCAGAGAGCTCCTCTATGTCTCTTTTCATGTAGTCTAGGGAGGTACGTCTCAGGTAATTCACACCAGCATGGACATTGACAGAGACATATTTGTACTTGCCTTGGAGTGACCTGAGTGCTTGTGTTATGTGGCAGATCCTAGCGCTCGACAGGCAGCTCACCATGACCTTCTCCTTGTTCAGCCTGGTGAGCAGGAAGTCAGTGTGCCTGACGATAGAGTCACCTATTACAAGTGTATCAGGTGTGTTTTTTAGCCTTAAGGGCTGTGACTGTTCAGCACACTGGCTTTGTGAGCTATGTGTTGCATGTGTTTTGTTTTGGGGTAGCGGTTGCTTGGGTGTCTGCTTTGAAGGTCTCTGCTGCTTAGGCAGATTTTTATTTAGAGCCTCCGAGTATGTTTTTGTGTGTTTATGTGTTTGGTTTGCTGTCGTGGTAGGTCTATGTGAGACTGGAATTGTAGTGAGTGTGATTTCCTTCTCCTCCTGACAGGTTTCACCAGTACTGAGTTGAAAGAGGTTAGCCTCCAGTTTGGCTATATAGTTGCATCTCTCACATGTGTTGGAATTTGTTGGGAGGAGGAGAGGGTTGTCTGTACATGAGGCAGTTGTAACATTGCCTCAAAATTCCCAGATTTACCAGCTGGACCGGAGTGGAGATTGACAACTGACCTTTGGACATGCTAGAATAGTATTGGGAATTCCTTTATAATTGAAATAAAAGGGCCAATGGGGAACAAGGTACTCAAGGGGAGTTTGTGAGGGTGTAGTGCTTTTACTTTTTTAGTGCTGACTTATATAATTGCTTTAGTGAGCAAGTGCCAGGTAACTTAAATGCAATGTGTTACAGGTAACTTAAATGCAAAAATTTTATTTTTATTTATTTATTTAACATTTGTTGACCGGGAATGTCCGTCTAGGTTCCACAGAGCCTGTTTTCAGCGGAGGCCCGGGGAGAAACGCTCCAGATGCATGTCTTTGGAACAAGGAAATAAGTACAGTAAACAATGCAGATGTCACTAGGGATCCACAGAAGCACTGAAAAGCCACGTTTTAGTTAGAATTAGCATTTCAGGGAAATAACAAGCAAACAAGCATACAAACAAAGCTAGATTCAGCAGGCCTGGATCTAGTCTATGCTACAGCAAACAAGGTGTACCAATTTCAGTAAGAAACAGTTCAAATATGCAGGCACTATAAGCCTTTAACCAGAAATTCCCAGCTCAGAAGGGCAGAGTCCAGCCTCTCCTCCCACAAGAGTGCAGACCACAAACCTTCTTAATGTAAAATAACTGGCCTGAAGCCCAAGTGCTTAAACCAGAATGAATACACTTTTAGAATAACAGACACTGAGCCCTCAATCAGCAGTTCCCAACTTAGAAGGATGCAAGCTACCTGTCCTGCCACCACAGTGCAGGCCACAAACCTTCCTAATGTAAAACAACTGGTCTGAGCCCAAGTGCTTAATACAAAAGACTTAGAATGATAGCTACACTTTAATCAAGTTACTACCAAGCAGTAATAAATACAATTGAATACTTTAAAGAATGCCTGGATTAGTGCTCAAGTTATACAAACAAAGTTAGATTCAGCAGGCCTGGATCTAGTCTATGCTACAGCAAACAAGGTGTACCAATTTAGTAAGAAACAGTTCAAATATGCAGGCACTATAAGCCTTTAACCAGAAATTCCCAGCTCAGAAAGGCAGAGTCCAGCCTCTCCTCCCATAAGAGTGCAGACCACGAACCTTCTTAATGTAAAATAACTGCCCTGAAGCCCAAGTGTTTAAACCAGAACTAATACACTTTTAATACACTTGTACATCAAGTGTACAAGTGTTAACTGGCCACATGGTGAATAGATCTATGTTTTTACATGCCTGATACTGATGACAGTCTCACCTGCAATGGACTCATGTCTGTGCGGCATGCCAGAGGTACCTGTATAGAGGTGACACAGCAGTATGAACATTATCTATGACTGTATGACAATCACAGGGTGCACTGTGCATGTTAACACATTCACCTGTACAATAGCATATAGTATGCACATGTGTGCATACACAGGGTAGCCTACTGTAGTATGTAGCATGTGTGTCCACATACCATGCATATGTTGTTACATTACATAATGTACAGTGACACATGCATGTAAATGGGATATAGTAGCCATATGTGCAGTACTGACTTACCAGGAAACTCCAGGCTCATTGATTGGGAGACACCCACCTCCACGATGGCAGATAGTGTTTGTGGATGCTGTTCTGAGGGTGTCCTCAGACTGGCCAGTAACTCCTCAGTGTGTGTGAGTGGGGGCTGGGTTGGTGGCCCACCACCTGTTCCACCTTGTTCCCTGGAGATTGCAGTGGCACGCTGTTTTGCATGCCATATCAGGTCCGTGCAGTGTCTGCGCACCTGCTGGTAGGTGCGGTTATGGAAACCCACATCGTTCACCCTCCTGCGCAGATCCTGCCACAGGTCGTCCCACTGCTGGGCATGTAGTGGCAAATGGCTGAACAACACCTCATTGTTCTCATGGAGGTACGGGATGAGGACATCATCCTCCTGGTGGCTGTAGGCTGGAAGGCGTGTACGAGGCATTATCTGTAAGTCATAATGATGGTGACAGGTCACATTTTTAGAGATGTACAGAGATACAGCTGGACATACATTTCTATGACATCTAGTACATCTGCACAGTTATCTTTGCAAATCACCATGACACTGACACGACTGACATGTTTGGGTCACACACATGTAACACCTGTTATGCATTGGATATCATCACCATATATGTGTGTCACCTCATTACAGTGTTCATACTCCATGTGAATGCTGTCTTGATGTGGGCATGTCTGTTTGCCTGCACTGGTGTTCTTACCTATCTGCACATGCCTGGATGTGTCCACAGTATTGCTGCTGACCTTGATGCTGTGTATATGCCACATATCAACACAGACACAGCCTTAATGGACTTGAGCAGTGACAATGCACACATACGCATTGAAACCTGTACATGCATGTGTTTTGCCATATACATCTACACAGCACTGTACAGCTGTTCAACATCCTGCCATGGATCGCCTGTGTTGCACATGTGATAGACATGGGACAATGGCTAGTCGGACGTCATTCGCAGGGATGGTTATCAACCATAGCATGTACGGGCAAGGTTTCCTAGCTGTAACCGACAGCCATTATGCCACCGTGAGGTGCATCAGTGCCACATTACTGATCCAGACAGTTGATACTACATCTACCATGTGGCCATCACACCATGTATGACTGGGATGACATGTGCAGTTTTGATGGACAGGGTTGCATGGTATAGCGGGAGTATGTCACATGTATGGCACAGTGATCTGTCCAGCATGTGGCGATCCTAGTATTAGTATGGTGGCTGTCCATGTTGTATGTCTTTCAGATCAGGATATGGACATGTAGCATGTCCATCATCATGGTGCAGCAAATGTCTTTATGCAAGGTAGACAACATGCTGCATAGTGGAGGTGAGGATTGTGAAGGCAGGTATCGCCCATCCACGCAGGGCCATTACCCCTTAAAGATGATATGTGATCCCGTATTGGTCACCCCAGTGCTGTATATGCCTGTCTAATGATCTCCGTGCTCATGGATGGCATCCTGTCATGACATGGGTACCTCGTATGACTACCTATGGGGCCTGGAGACGTCACCAGGTCAGGGAGGTGTACTGCACAGCACCATCCCTTACACAGTGTCCATAATGTTGACCACAGCCTAGGTGGTAGTTAATGGGTACAGAGATGTTCACCTAGCGGTGACAATGCTGATTTCATCCATCAAACTGTGCACATATGTCACACACCTCACCCACACAGCCCATTCTGTATGATGTTCACAACACTGACACAGCTATTGCTCATAGGTCATGGCCATTCACATCCTTACACACAGAGATGCCTAACATTTGTCTGTGTGGTATGGGCTACAATGAGGGTGGAGTACAACACATTAACCCTGTTCTACTGTAGCTGGCACTGGTGTGATATGCACATGTCACTCTAGCACCTTTTGTAGTTGTGAGTCTGTCAACAGGCCACTGGTAGAACACTCCTGTGACATACAAAGGTATTTGTAATCAAACATCCGTACTGTCTTGTACATCTGTACTGCTAACTTCTACAGTGATAATGGTTCATGGACATGCACACCATACTCAGCAGGGTTATAGTGCGGTGCCACCCATTATGACTGTCGTCACCACTTGTGGGTTGATATTATCCAACACCCTATCTGTATTGTATATTCATGCAAGGCACTTGTTCAGAACTTGTAAGTATGTCATGAGCTACTGATTTCTATAGCACCCATTCCACACCATTTCCCACAGGTACACTGGCTGTCCTAAAATTTCCAGCTTGCTTACGGTACAACAGCCGTTGCACACACATAACTCACATATCCTGTGAGACATGGTTGTATATACAGGCATGTCCATCTGTCAAGTACCAGTGCTATTGCCTGTCTATATGATGAATATGTCGTACATGTGGTAATAGAGCAATTGTCTCATGTACACATTAAATGCTCGCCTCCCAACATACGACACTACAGCCTGTGGGGGATGCACTTATGCAGCCCTGCTGGGGGTAATGCTGTCACCAACCCTGACTGCACCTGACAGTCATGTTGGGATGTGTAACATTCGCAACACACCCCATCTCACATGATCTCCACCACAGGCCACACATATGAGGACAACTCGTGCAGTACCTCTCCATACTCTGTGTAGGCACCAGAGGCAGCCCCCATCATGGAAAACAACATCACCAACTTATAGCTCACAGACTCATGTGTGCCCATCACATACAGCCAATAGGGTGTTATAACATACAAAACACAGCAGTCATAGGTGACTCTGTAGGTGGTCACACTGCAGTTCCACACAGCAGGCTACACAAGCCGATAGTCGCTTACATCTTGCTGTCGGGTAACTGGTTCTGCAACATAACCTATGCACCCATGCTACACCTTACCAGGTATGATGTGACTGTCATTCTCCATGTTAGTGTGACTGCCCTGAGATGCCACTTCACAGACTACGTGTGCAAGGACATGCAATAGCTCACCAGTCTTGTAGCCCTGAAGGTGTGGGCCAAGCCCTGGGGAGCATTATGCATTCATCCGGACCCAATACCACTGTACAATGACTGACTGTGTCACTTCAACAGTTGTGTATGCTTCTGCTGTCATTCCACAGGCATCTGGTATCTGTCCGCTTTGACTGATCTGGTCAAACACAATGCTTTGGCACAGATGACCTGCACCTGTCAGCCCTGGGAGTACAGATCACATGTGAGGCTCTTGCTGCTTCTATACTGCCTGTCTTGCACAGTTTCCAATAACAGTCATCGACGGAATGGGAAATGACAAGCAAGACATGGGGTCATGTGACACAATGCTTGCATCTTCCTCTGTGACGCACGCAGGTAAGGCACACCTTATAATGCACCACTCCAATATCTCTGCAGTGACTGGGACCTGCCTCTAGGCTCTGCAGAGCACACCTGTAATGACAGGTTATAGACAGACCATACCTTTCAGGCACATACCTGGACTGGCACACCCACAGCTGAGGTGTTCCCATATCCCACTATGTTGTACACACATCCTGGCTAGTTACTTAGCACAATGCATCAGAGGTGGTCCACGTGCAACTAACTGTGTCCGGAACCACTATACACATTGTAACCAGCTACAGATTCAACAACACACCCCACGGTTACCAGAACTCATTTGTTGGTGTACTGGACAGTAGGGCTCAGACAGCTACTACTGATGTGTGACTGACACTACCCCACACTTAGCTGCGATAGCCACTCATGTACCGACACATCCATGAGTCATAACCTCCACTTGGCTGGATCAACCCATACACACCACCTCCAAGACCAACATTATCCTTGACATGAACACTACCAACATGTGACTGGTGTTCCACACCCGGGGTTATCCCCTCATTGGTGGATTCCGAACTTATGCTAATCACCCTTGTTAGCCACATCCCGGCACCACACCCTTCATGGCATACACAGTGCATGATTACTACAACACCTACTACAGATGTCTTATGACAGCGGTTGTTGATGTCATGACACCTGTGCAGATGGACAATGCACATACAAATGCTGAAACATACCCCAGTGCACTGCATTAGCACATATATGACTGCATGGATCATGCTATTCCACACAGAGCCAGGATGGTACACACCAGATAACAGATGCCACTCTGGTGGTCAAGTTCCATGGACATAATGTACAACAACAGGTGGAGGCTGTTGCACAGTGGTGTACAATCCCATGGGTGGAGTAGCTCACTGGTCAGCCTTGGTAGGGCCACGGGATCCCTCATCACATACTCCAAGACTAGCTACATAAACATTACTGTGACACATTCCGGGGTGTACCACAAGGCATTATAGTGGTATGTCAGTAGTCAATCACAATACCCACATCTGCTCTCACATACAACAGTCACTCAGGAACATTACAGACCCAGGTGATGTAGGCAACATGCTGGCAGATGGATTCAATGCTAACATTACACCCTCACATTCACTACAGGGCCACAGTCCATGCAGGAACATTGCGGTGTCCCTGCGGTCACACCAACACAGTACTAACCTGCACTCTATATGTCCTGGGACACTGGCTCCATGTCACCTTCCAAAGTCCCAGGCTGTGATGTCCACAAACCTCTGAATGACATGTCTCCCCACTAGGCCACCATATTCAGTAATAGCCTTATATCAGACATTGTGGCCCCTGAATGGCACACAGCAATAGTTATCACACTCCACACAGGTGGCGCCACAATGCACGTGTGGGACTATAGTCCTACACACCTGACTGGACTGTTCTGCACAACTATGGGACACATCATCATAGACGTCATTCACAGAGACATTGTTGGGCTCTGGTCCTGTGATGCCACCCGGGTTGGACTTGTTAGGGCCAGAGCATGGCCCCTACACCTGCTGGACTCCTTTCATACAGTTACCAGGGTAGTTGATGATGGTACGAGGGTCCACACATCCTACATTGTCCTCTCATTGCCTAACAGCACCATTCTCCATTCTGGTATTGACAACATACACATCCACCTGCACATCGTTCCCTATGTCTCAGGATGTTATGCAATGTGGCTCATGGACAAGACACACACAATGAGGGTAGCATACCATAGTACCTACTGCATTTCAGTTACACTTGGCATACCACAGTCCTCAGTCATGGGGCCCCTCATGTTCAGTATATGCTTCCCTGAGGTACAGGCTAGCACAGAGGAACTTTCCCTGCCTAGCTTTACCAACCCCTGCATACAAAGTGCCATGATTGATCCACCAGTTGATACTGACTCTATCCATATGGATGTCACTGTGACAGATACCTGATATGAATATCATGGCCTCAAGCTGCATGAACATCACCTTTGCATTACACCATTCACCCACTAACTATCACGTAGGTGGTAGTCCCCCACATACATGTGACATTGTACATGTTCATAGTACACATGTATGTCACACCCACTCCTGTGGTTACATTATTGCCACTGTGGCATGGATATCCTTCTATGTGGCCACACTTATCTGTACTGGGTGTGTAGCTGGTACATAGGCACCCATTGTACCTCTGAACCCAAGACTTCTACACACATTCAAGGGTACACCACCCCATTTAGGGTGTACCTTACACAACAGCTACAGCTTTACATACCACAACATTAACACGCCTTAACATTTATTGAGCTCCGACAGTTGAAGTATGCGGCTGAACTACGGACACCACGTCTGTACACATTTGCATACTACATACTCAGGGGTGACCTCTGCTGAACATACAGGGCCCATGTCCACAACAGTATTAATGGATATACTCCACATACGCAACATAAGCAAAAGCCACTGTGAGCAACATGCCCATGGATATATGCACACACGCAATGATGAGTGGGATGTGCTTCAGGGTTACATTCCCAAACTGGACACTCACCATGCTTTGGGACATGAGTCCTATGTACATCACGCAGGGACACTCTGTAGCACTGTTCATGTGATACCTCCCTTGGTGGTTGGGAGACACATGCACGCCAGGTATCACTGCAGTGGCTGTACTGTGCAGAGGTGCAGATAACACATGGTTCTGCTGTTCACAGGACACTACCCTAGAGAGGTGCCACTGGTGTGAACACTGTAGTTGTGCTTACACATACACTTGCCAGACTGCATAGTACCCCACTATGAACCTGTGAAGCTATTACATGTCCTTTGTGCATGGTTACTTGGTAGCCCTTCCATTTAGATTAGCTATCATGCTATTACAATGTCCCGTGCCTACAAGCCATATGTATCCTGTTATTGTACATGCCATTAGATGATACCTTTGGTATGCATGATATGCCTGTTATGCTGTGTAGAATATCTGACATATCGACCTACAGTACTATACATTACACATATTTTACATAGTATCCCATAATGCAAAGCATACTTGCACAGCGGGACCACCTTACACATGTCATTGTTGTTATATGCCCATACGCATGCCTACTGTGACAGTATATCAACATATACTATCCCCTGCTGTGGCACGTACTTGTTGGACATACCCTACCACTGATGGCGGGTTGTATGGAACTGTTCTGTTTAAAGCACTCATGAAGCATCCCTTGTAGTGTCTGTGATGTGTACCTTGTGGCCCACTGCTGGATGCACAGTTTCTACAAGCATTAGTATGCTCAGCAAGACATCACTACATAAATACCTTTTCCCAGTTTATGCATTGTGGACACTTTTAATTAATGCAAACCAGGATATACATACAGTAAATAATTAATACCAAACATGCTATACATAAACTTACATACCGAGTGTTCTACATAACTTGTTATCGTTCTGGACTTTCGTCTCTATCTCTCTCAGACTGCTTATCTCTCTCACACTGCTTAAACAGGTATATGGTATGACCATACGGTTTGAATTTCTGGCAAGTCATCCTTATATACATCGATACCTGTAACATGTGCTTTCCTGCCGCCAATTGGTGTTCCTGAGTGTCTAATTACTTGCACATCAGCTGTGCAGCTACTCCATTCACCAATTACGCGGCAACAGTGGGGTATAATTGAATTCTCCACTTGGGCGTTGCCCATTTGCCCTACCTTCAGGGAGATGGCCTGTATTGTGTTTTGTTGTGTGTAATTGCAACTGCTATGTGTAGAGACAAGTATACTTTGGATTCACGTCCCCCGTGGATTGTGTGTGACAGCTAGAGTATGTGGTTCAACATGTGGGTGTACCTGTCATCCCAACCGTCTGATAATGGACTATTGCAAACAAAACCTGTAACATCACCATTTGTTCCATTATACAATGGCTACAATTATGCATGGTGCCTTTAATTGTGTCTCTCACAAGGTATGTTGACGGTTCTGCAGATATAATTGACTGACTGGATGTTTGTGCTGTTATTACAGTCTGTATTGCTATAGTTTCTAGTGTGGGGGATGTCAGTGGGTGTATGTAGCATATACAGGTGTGTGGGGTTTGCATTTCTACATATTTCATATATATGTGTGTGGGCTCCATCCCTAATTAAAGAGCTATCAGTTAATAGACTTATGTTACAGGATTTTACATTGGGCCATTGTTAATTGGTTTCTATATAGTATGCAGGTGAGGTTGATGCTTCCATACCTCCAGAATTGCAGCAATATGTAAAGGGATATGTTTAAATGACAGCTATCCTGTGTATTTCTGTCCCAGATATTTGCAGTCATTGCAGCTGTGTTGGTAACAGAACCTCTTTGCCATGGGTTGCCACCTTTTCATATGGCCATTGTTGGACACTTGCGGGACACACACTGGTGTTTACAGGCTGACATATAGCCACGGTCAGTACACAGGATAGCACATACTTTTATCCTCAATACATACCTATTGTTGTGGGACTTTGGCTACTTATCATATTGCATGTAACATTTACGTTTCTTACATACAGGCATAACTATTTAATGCAACTATTACATAATATATGGGACATATTAATGTCCTACAATCTCGGACATTTGCCCTTTGTTATGTTTTATGTCAGGACACACCTGCCCAGGGAGGGGCTGTCCCTCCTAATGTGGGATAGGAGGTAACCGTATGCCTACGGCTAGCTATACCCACACCTACCATAATGATCTACCTCCGAGTTGGCACTAACAGACATATGAAGCAGACACACACACACACACACACACACACACACACACACACACATTACAGTCACACGGAGACACACACAGCACCCTCAACACACACATACACAGACTACGGCACTCACAAACACAGTTGAACACAGTACATACGTGGACTCTAACACCGGCAGAGGTAACTACATGACCCTTCATATCGTCTTACTATTACTCGCGGTTGTACTGTTGCGATACTGTGTTCTTTCGGTCTTTCAGCCTTGTGGTTACGTGTTTTGGTATGTTACACATTCCATAGTTGGCAGTATCCTATTTATTTGTACCTCCAAGGTGTTAAGAATGTCGTTGACCTATCTATATATATTTGCAGATATCACTGAATCAGTATATATCAACATATATCACTCTATCGCCCTTTCTATCTGTATTATATATATGTATATATGTGTTTATATATATATCTATATATATATATATATATATATATATATATATATATATATATATATATATATATTTATCTGACAGGGAAAGTGACAGGCAAGCTACAACTTTTATTGTGTACTTGTCGGTGTATACTGTTTGCTGGACTCCACACGTTTGTGTCTGTACCTGTCACATTACACACCTGCCATAGGTTAGGGTTACCAGCTGTCCCACTTTGCAAGGGACAGTCCCACTTTGGGCAGTTGTGTCCTGCAAAATATTTGTAAACATGGCAAATGTGCTAAGATTGTAGGACATACTTATTTCCTATAGTTTATGTAATAGTTGCATAAAACAGTTATTCTGTATCTGAACCACCTATATGTTATAGAAACAGAATAAGTAAGTAAACATTACAATAATAAGTATTTATCTAGGCAAAACAGTGAAGTTCTGATTTTCATACTGGCCTGGTGTATGTGTCGGCCTGCAGACATCTGACGTATGTCCCACATTGGTCATTTGCAGAGGTGGCAACCCTACCATAGGTACATCTTGGCTAGCAATAGTGTTAGGTGATTCTATACATGATTGCGTGTTCTACTCCTGGCAGTGGTCGTTTTACCCTTCAGAGCAGGCACTATTAGTACAGGGGTGAATAATGCTGGTTTCACCTGTTCTGGACATCATTGACCGTGATTTCCATGATATTCGGACAAGCTTATCCCTGTTTCATGCATATCCGTATAGTCATATTTAAACATCGCTTACCAGCAGTGGGCAATGCATATTCTCTTTAATGTGTGCTAAACATGATCTGATGACCTGCATCTGACATACATTACTTGTGCCTTCGGGATTACGTTACATCCCTTGCAGGACATGGGACCGGGAACATGCACGACGGTCACTGCATTTAACACATGGATATCTGGGATGCGTATACGTGTTATGTCATTTTGTACGTGGAGTATACTATGGCTGTTACACCATACTGCACTCACATGGGTAACTCAGTTAGTTTACATATTGATGAGTCCAGTTAATGGTGTGTCCATGTGATGTTTACTAGATGTCCTCCGGCATTGGGTATGTATATCACAGTGAGCCACACACGATACTGTGCTACACCTTCAAACGACCGTAGGTGGGGCATGCTGGGGTGATGAATACCTGTCATGGGTACAACCCATGCCTTGACACAACATCCATGATTTTATTATGTGGAGCCCCTCATTAACACAGCAGGGACTCCGTGAAGAGTGTGTGCAGAGCAGTGCTTACACACATGTGATCCCGCGATTGCTTCTGATCCACTAATCAAAAGTTGGTTACTTGATGTTGTGGCAACAGCGGACACTGTTTGCCCCATTTGGTGTATGGCCTCTGACAATCGGCCGTGTACCTACCGATGTACCTGGGAACCTATACACACAGCACCACCATATGCTGATAGGCGCATGTACTGTTCAGGTGTTGACATTCCGTGTTCCAATAGCTGTTGTGTGTACAATGTTTGAGGGCTGCCTATGTAGGATTCACACAGTGGGCCACCTATACATTACAATTTACAGGTGGTCGTGTTTGTGTGCCATTCATTTTACTGTGTGTGCAGGTGGAGAGGTGTGTCAGTCCATAGGGGCCTACACTGTCAGAACATGTGCTATACTTTCCCTCTTTGCCAAGGCGTAGGCATATTGAGCATGCCTCCATCTGCTTACTGGGGCTGGCACAGTGTGTTAGTGGTCTGAATCCCTCTGTGCCTGTGATGGCCTTGGCAATTGCAGTGGGCTATGAGGGCCTTCACCATTTTGTCCCTGCTGCAGCTGTTTCTGCAGGGTCATATTATATAGCATGGCACATACTATGATGATGTGGGCATACGTGCCTGGAGAGTACTGCAAGGCTCCACCAGATGTGTCCAAGCACTGGAACCGTGATTTCAGCATCCTGAACACACACTCTATGATGATTCTGGTTTGTGTGTGTGCCTCATTATGGCATTCTTGCATGGGTGTGTGTGCATTTCTGATGGGAGTTATCATCCACGGCTCCAGTGCATAGCCAGCATCCCTTACAAGGTGGCCATGTGGGATGTCCCCCCTGACAAATACCTGATACAGCTGTGAGGCATGCCAAATATGGGAGTCATGGTAGCTTCCAGGGCTGCCAGCACACACATCCATGATAATGCCCTGGGCATTGCACACAACCTGGTAGTTGGAGTGGAATCCCTTGCAGTTTATGTAGCACCTACCATGCTCACCGGGTGGTGACTTGATTTGTATGTGCATGCAGTCTATTGCACCCAGTACCTCCGGGTAGTGTGCCACATGGTAGAAGTGATGCATATTGCTGGCCAACTCCTCCTGAGTTCGGGGGAAGTATATATGCTCATTGGCATGTGGTAACATGGCATCTAGGAACTGGTGTAGTACCCTGGATGCCGATGCCTGTGAGATCCCCATTATATCTCCAGTTGGCCTTTGAAAGGTACCTGTGGCTAGTATTCCCCAGCTTACACATACCTTTGTGTCCACTGGGATGGGTTCCCCTCTGTTGTTTCTGGTTCTCAGGCGTGGCCGGCACAGCTCCACTATTTGCTGTAAGATGGCCCTGTCCACCCTGTAATGCTCTACTATCTCCAGATCATGTAGCCCTTGGTAGGTTACCCTTGGTCTGAACACTCTTCTCCTCCTTCAGGGCCTGCGGTGGTTGTCGGCATCCTCCTCCACAACACCGTCAGTCTCTAACACATGCTGATGAATCACAGCTATGGCAGCTCCCAACATGTACATTTTAAATGTTCCCAGTGTCTTTACACCTATGGTGCAGTGTTTGGGAATACACAGGTGTGTGTAGGGTGCTTTCACACTTTATACTATTGTGCTGTGAACACCGATGATGTCATAGGGTGTGTATGTACGATCGTAGCTACAGGGTATCTTATGTGCTACCGGAACTACTATTATGGTGCCTTTGGTGTTGAATTACATTTGGCTGCCGTGGATTACCTCTTGCCCTTCCCTTTACATTTCTGCATGCTCCACCTACCATTTTCTGGCATGCATCCAGCAGCCTGCTTTCATTTGTACTTTCCTAGACCAGGCTTATCTTGCATAATGTGTGCTATTGCCTGTCTACTGTCAGTTTGCTTTGCTCTGCTATGACAGATTTCCTATCTTTGCAATCCAATGCCTCCCCTCCTTTCTTTGCATTCCAATGCCTCCCCTATCCTGTTTTGCAGGTTTCTGTGAGCAGACTTGTCAGCTGCCGTTGACTGGCCGCTGTGAGGTGACTGGTGTTAATTGCTCATTAGTACTCCAATTACCCTACTTCGGCATTTCCTTCTTTTCTTCCCCTGACCTTCCTGTTTGTGCTATTGTTCATGGCGCGTGCATCCGCTTACCGGGTTTCGGACACATTTTCATCCCCGTGCACATGTGCTTTTGAGCACCATGTGTGCTCTCAGCTGAACAATTCTATACCTTCCTCCCCACCCCTGTCCTGCAGCTTTGCTTAGCAACGGCCAGGCCAGATTTGCATTGCTCCAATGTGCTTACTGCTACGGTGGCACACCTCTCTGCTGATGTCATGTATCTCCTCTGAGCCACTCCTCGGTGTTATAGCACTGTGCTGTATGGTACAACCTTCATCCGGCGGGACGTTTGCGATTCAGTATTACCTGCCTCATTTGCGTGGCATTGACTACTAATTCATAGTTACCACACCAAACACTGCTGCAGGCCCTTAGCAACCCTTGCACCTTGGTTGTGGTGTTCCATGCCTACCATTGCGTATTATGGTGTAAACCTGATTTGTATTACATTGTGATTTTATGACATTTTTATATAATTTCTTTATTTTCCTGTTTGCGCACACATGCCCTGCAGTTGTACTGTGCGCTACTGTGGACATGACATTAAATGTTGTTTTTTAGGTGTTGTGCATCTTTTCTTATGCCATTGGCTGTGTATTTAGCCAATGGCATATGTTAACTTTGTAATACATGAGTCTGGTCCACTTCCATAGCTCCGATGTTCTGTTTGGGAAAATGTAAACCGTGTTTTTTGGTTTACATTTCCGTGGGCTTAGGCTACGCCTGCACCACTTCATGAATCGCTATCTGCCTTCATCTGCATGGTGCCACACTGCGCATGGGTGATTAGCATACCTATACCGTGGGCTGCGCAGTTCTGGCGTATGCCGGTAGTGCATGTGGAAATGGATCATACCTGAATCGCTCGACGACCATATTTGGCATTATTCCGCCTATGCTACGCCTGCGCCTGGCGCAAGCTTCATGAATCCCGGGGCATTACTTGATAATGCGGCGCAGTGGTGCAGTGGTTAACATTGTCACCGCACAGCAAGAGGTTCTCCGGTTCGATTCCTGACTGGGGTGCCTTCTGTGTGGAGTTTGCATGTTCTCCCTGTGTTCGCGTGGGTTTCCTCCGGGTACTCCGGTTTCCTCCCACATTCCAAAGACATGCATCTGGAGCATTTCTCCCCGGGCCTCCTCTGAAAACAGGCTCTGTGGAACCTAGTCGGACTTTCCCGGTCAACAAATGATAAATAAAAAAAAAAAATAAAAAGTGCATTCAAATACCCTGTATTTTATTAAAGTGTGATATTTAAATGGAAAAGATTCCAGGAGTTTGAGTGTCCAAATCTACCTCCAAATTCAGTGTATATGCACAGCTGTTGCTGTAGAAGAGATGGGCAGCTATGGACCTTCCCTACACCCTTCCTGCACATCCTCAGCTATTTTTCGTACTGTCTTTCCCTCTTTGTGCCCCTTTTTCAACACTTTCCTATCAACCATTTCTTCTTTTCTTTTTAAGAAATTAGCGTGAGGTAAGCAGGAGTAAGCACTTTTAAGCAGCAGTAAGCGGGTTTAAGTTTGTTTGGGCTGGGGTAAGCAATGCCTACACAGGTTAAGCAACTGAGAAGCTAAATCAGTATAAGAAACTGTAACCAGATGTTAGCAGTACTTACCTCCACAAAAATCCACGCAAACCTGCTTACAACTGATTAAAAGTGCCTTAATCACTCTGTATCCAACGGCCCTTGCTCTGCCCAGCAACAAAATAAACAGGCTTTGCAAGTCTCAAACCCAGGACCCTGCACATCATAGACAAAGTGATTTACCACCAAGCCATGTCAGATATACATAACCCAGATGTTTCCACAAGCATATCATCCAGCCCCGTCATTCAACAGTACAGAAAATGTATTTAAACATGTAGATGTATGTGTGTGTGTATATATAGTTATATCTAAATACATATATATATATATATATATATATATATATATATATATATATATATATATATATATACATACATATATAGATATATATGTCTACACCTACATGTATATATATATATATATATATATATATATATATATATATATGTAAGCATAAATATATATCTATATATGTATATACAGACATATATCTATAGATATAAAAGAGAACATAACAAAAACATATATGTCCACATGCACCGTTAATGGGGATGAGGAGGTCCAAACAACATACGTCTTGTCATTGTTCCCCTCTACTCGTCACTCATTAGAGCCATTATAGAGTACAATGCCCCTTTTGGAATGTACCTCACAAGACATCTGCAGCAGCGGGAAAGGCCACAGAAATACCTCACAAAGAGGATTACTGGCCTCAAACAAATGCCCTACACTGACCGCCTCAAAAAACTCCAGCTTTAATCCGTATCATATCACCTACTCCGAGGTGATCTCTGCCTAACATATAAAGCTATGTCAAACCCAAAGCTGTTGGACATGCTACACCTAAAGAAATCCCAATCCCTCCAAGCTACACTCTCTAGGGACCTAAACCTTGTCTCCACAATAAACAGGACACGCTGGAGGGATAGATTCCTGTCTCAGAGACTTCCTATACTCTGGAATAAGCTACCCATCTATGTCAAGCAAAGTTCTTCATTAGCACTCTTCAAGAAAAATCTTGATGACTGGATGGGAAATAGGAAATACACCCCAGGGATCACTTTTGTGTCTCTGCTGGACAGTGGCATAGGAAAATAACTTTCTTGGGTGGCGTAAGCTATGGAACCTTGCTGGCTAGGCTTACATAGGCCCTTGGGCCAATAGCCTAGTACCTACCTCTGAACCTATGAACCTATGAGTTCCGCAGGCCACCACTTGCAGGATACTCAGGTTAACCTGTATTGTAGCATGCTGAAATGCCATAAGTGTGTAATAGGGTTACCTGCAATCTGGCCCTACATATACCCCCTAATGTTAAGCTGTGTCCATATGTGGCACCTGTCTGTGTTGTAGCAGGGCAGAACAGTGCAGCTGTGCAGGAAGGTGTTGTAAGTTTGTGGACCTGATGTCTGAATATACCCCATATATAGGTATGTATATGTGTGCGCATAAATATATATATATATATATATATATATATATATATATATATATATATATATATATATATATATACATATACATATCTATGTCTACATCTATGTCCACAGATATACAGATACCCATGTGTAGACATATATATAAACAGATATATATAACATCATATATATCTACACATATATAGATATATATCTAAATGCACATGTCTACATATATGCAAACACACACACATATATGTATGTAAATACATGTCCCCCTATATTACCACCACAGTGCTGCATGCTATGTGTGAAGGAACAGCACACATAGCAATACACACAGATATATACAGCTGTCAGTATGTGCAACATGGATGGGTATGTCACATGTGAACCCCTTGTTGGGACCACATTGCTCTTGTCTGTGAAGTAGGGAATGGGAATATGAGGAAGTATGGCAGGTATAGTTGTTGAGGTGGTCCAGGTTGGTAGATATAAAGGACAGCCTACAGGGGTGGTATGTGACGCATGTGGTGGGTAAACACCCTGGATGGTGTGTGTGGTCTGTGATGTGGAAGCTTCATGGACCCCAATATGGACACAATGGGAACAAGCTTCCCACCCACTGCTACTCACAACAGCAGTCCACATCCCAAAGGTGCCTGGCCTGGAGGCTGAGCAGAAGGAGCATGTGGACCCTGTGAATGTGTACTGGGTGCCTCAAGGTGATGTAGCAAATCCCACATGTGTCTGTGGAGCCCTCTATGGAATAGACCCTGGACCTGACCTTCGGGGAGAAGATCATGTCTGTGTATGCCCCCGGGGGGACAACATCCCCTGAGGTGGTTCCACCTAAAGGTAGTGCTGGACTAGTACATGAGGAGGCCCCAGGATGGGTCCCACATGTGATGTGGCCTGGTAACATGGGAAGATGAGTTTGGAAAGGTGGTTCTGCTGGCAAATATTCCCTAAACATACTATTGTGTCACTGTTATAGAACATATGTGGGCAGTAATAGTCTACACAATCCCAGAACATGTCCAACAGCATGCATAGATACCCCCAATAATACAGAATGTCAGATGTGCAGCAATCACATAGCAAGCATACCACAGGCATATATGGAACCATAGTGGCCCTGGCATTGGCATGCAGGTGAATAGTTTGTAACAGGCCAGCAATGATAGTGTCCACACAGGGAACATGGCTACAAACACATAGCACAAAGTGTGGTACAATACAATATCTGTCCCACTGGTAGGTAAGCTGAAGCCATACCTATTGAGTTGTGTGTACAGTTTGTTGTTGTTGCTGATATGGTGGGGGGGTGACAGAGATGTGTATTAAGAACTGTGGTAACCTTGCTGTATGAGTTGCTCAGACCTGTTTCCATCTTTATGTCTTTCAGGAAAGATGTCACATGGACGGCTTCCAGCTTACTCAGCCACTGAGAACAACATAGTGATAAACCACTTAATCCAGCACTACCCTGTCCTGTTTGGCCAGGCCGTCCATGAGCAGCAGGAGCAGACCTCTCTGTGGAACAACCTAGTCCACATGGTCAATGATGTTGGACTGCGCAACTGCAGTTATGAGCAGGTCTGGCATCATTGTTCTGACCTGCTTCGCAATGCCCATCAGTGTGCTGCTGCAGTCCGGGGGATCATCTCGCAACAGGGGACTATGCTATCCATTCCCCCCTGACATGTGTTGAGGAGCTCCTCACCAACCTCGTGGCACCTGCCCATCCACATAGCCAACTACTGCCGGACACCATTGTGGAGGTGGGTGTTACCCAACATCTGCTAAGGAGCGTGCAGGTAAGGCCACAGGGCACATCAGTAGACAACTGTTGTGTATAGATCCACATCTGTACAGGTAGAACATGCATATCTGACATGTCATAGATATAGTTCGCTGCTGCATAGCAGTGATAAACTGATGTGCATACATGGTAGTATTGTGGACATGTACTGTTGTACTGTTGATGTTCTGTAATGCTGCACCCACCCTGCAGCAATGCCACCGTTGTGGTCACTGACTTTGCATGTCTCACCCTCTAATGTAGGTCCATGTTATGCATGTTGACAGATGGGAAATAAGAGGACTGTGTGTACTATCATTATGCAACCTCACCTGCATGTGTGTGTGCATGTGTGCGTCTAAGTGAGTGGTTATTTTGTCAGTAGGGTCACTCTGGTGAAGTGGAGGGAGGCTGATGCATGTAGGATGCGTGTGTGCATGTGTGTTTATTGTGCAGTACATGGACATGGACTGACACATGACACACCAGGAATACTTGTCATGTATGTAATCACAGGACAGATGATAGTATGATGAGGTCTGTAGCATAGAACATGCATTGGGAGGGAAGGTAAACACCAGGTATACCCTTAATATCATATTCAGCAGAGAGGTGACTGACAACCTACATATGCAGCCCTACAGATGCATTGGGAAATTAGCAGGCAACACCAGGGAGTATATCCATATATTGCAGTTGTCACATGATAGGTTGATTGAGCAGCATATCTGGCATGTACTGAGCAATACTTACACATGACACTCCAGTGTGTGATATTATGGAGTGAACATAATAGCCCCTCACATATAGGGGCCATGCTCACGATGTCCAGGCATACACAGGGTGAACAGCGAATGACAGCAGTGAGGTCATGTAACAGGTCTTGTGCTGTGATCCCTTGTCTAGGCATTTAGAGGAATAATATGTAAATGAGTGGTATTACTGAGTGTATGTTACCAAGTGTGATGCAGGATGTAGAACGCATGGGAATAAACATGGGACTGTCTGTAAAGTCATGGACAGGTAGGTATTAAGGTGATGTGTGTGTGTGTGTGTGTGTGTGTATGTACTGTTATGCAATGCTGTACAGGTCTCAAAGTGCATTTCTTGTTTTCCCCCACAGGTGGCGAGGTGGGTCAGGGTCCCTCCTGCATGCACTCTGATGTTGATGTTCATACAGACACCGAAGATGATGATAGTACTGTTGAGACACAGGTGGGGTTGTCAGGGGCCAAAACAGCACCATCATTTGACATCCCCCTTTTAGCCACCCCAACCCCGCACACAGTTTCAGTGCCTATACATACCCCATCACCAGTGACCATAGCAGAGGGACAGCTGGCATTTGGTGGCAGTGCATAGGAGAGTGTGGTAACCATGCCTCCTGTGTCTTGTCACAGTAGGCATAGCCAGATGTCTGGAATGCATAGGCGGATGTCCCAGGGTGTTCATGGTAGGGCCGCTGGTCATCATGCCCCTGGCAGATGCACCATAACCGGTACCAGCAGGCACATGTTGCAGGCTGTCATGGCAGTGCAGGCACTTATGGAACATTACACCAGACAGAGCCTGAGGCTGCAGAGGGCTGCTTTCACATCTGCAAGTGACAACTTCCGTGAACTGTCTGGTGCCATCCGTGCTTATACCGAGCTCATGGATAGATGGTCTGGTGAGATGATGGCCCTCATCGACCATGGTTTGTCCGTGCTTGAACGTATGCTGGGAGTGTGGCGATGGCCATGTGGACGTAGGCCAGCAACGCCAATAGCTGGCAGTCAATGTGGACATGCTGGGACACCAAGGGGCTCCCATAGTGGCAGTACCAGCCTCAGTATTGTGGGGAGGTGCTGTCCACACCACACCACAGCAGGTCATGAGCACATGGTCCTGGCCAGTCCCAGGAGGGACCTGGTTCCAGCAGACATCTATCATATTCAGGGGAGAGTAGCACATCGAGGCCTGTACCTGGACGTGCCCATGGAACCCCTGGTAGGCACGATCCATTTTTCCATGGCCAGAGGCAGTGAACTGCACACCCTGCCAAGTATGGTCTGTAGCTGTTCATAAACACCTGTGTAGGGCAGCCACATGGCAGAACTGTGTGCATGTATACTCATGCATTATACAAACACACCTAGGACAACCCCATACCCACACACACCACATCACCATGCCCAGTTCATCTCATTACACCCCTCACCCACACACATGGTGTCAAATGTATGGCCCATCCTCGGCCTCTGGCAAACCAACAACCCACCCTGTGCATATGATGATACCTGTGGCACATCCCTGTCATCCATAACATCAATGCAGGGACAGGCCAATATGGTTCTGATGCACACAGTGACTGTACTCCCGTGTACCAAAGTACTGCAGTGTAACATGTTGTCAGGAGTAAAGTTTAATGCATACATGTCAGGTAGTGTACCTGTCCAGCAATGATGCATTATAGCTGTTAGTAACACTGGTTGATTGTGGTCTCCATAATGTTATCCATTTGTGTTGTAGGTGTACATGTGTCAGCATGAGTTTGGTCTGCAGTCATATTCCACAATAGGGTATGGCACTGTGGTGACACCATGGCTGTGACATATCTGGGGTACATTTGAACACATATCACAGGTTTGTCTAACAGTTATTGCCTGTGCCACATGGACAGGTGACCCACTGGGATGTGTATAATCTGCAACCTGATGTAGACCCATCCACATATGCACACCCTTACTTAGCAACACTGGGACTAGGCCCCTACCTAGGTATGTAGTGCTACTGAAGTGTGTAGCTTTCATTGCACACACCACACAGCATTTAGGGTGACGTGTGTTCCAGGTTACATGTTACATGCAAAACATTCTCAGACATGTACAGTATGCTAATGGGGGATGTAATGGGTGTATATGGACAATACATAGTGTGACATACATTCATATACACATTAACAGACACATAACAGGCAGACACACGTCCGACAGACCTGGGCCTATCGCTGCTAACTAACTTGACTGTGTGTCCAATGTGTTACAGGTAGGCTGCACACAGCACATGCATAACTGGGCTGGATTGTGGTATCAGTTACCTGTATGGCTGATGGTGACAGTGGTAACCATAAACTGGTACTTGGGACATATACCAGGGTGTACCTTGGTGTAATGACAGTGTACAAAGCACCCACATTCCCCAGTGGATATTGTACTCCCTGAAATCCATGATGACACTCTGACATACCCACCATCACACATTACCCACGACTGTGATACAACCCATTGTATATCCCAACAGTAGTACTACAGGGATATGCATCTAATGCACATGCCACAAGCATAGTAGGTTGTTGCATTGTCATGCCTCACCTATGGGCAGCAACAACACTATCTGTACTACTGTGTGGCAATGGGTATTGTAATAGGAGTAAGTGGCCTTAGAATGCTGCACCCTACAGATATATGGACATGCACACATACACACATTTGCCAGAACTCAATACATATCCATCTATGTATGTCAATATGTATATGTGTATATATCTATATAGATATATGGATAATTATATATACATGTATATTTACCATATGTCCAGAACATGGAGTGTAGTCCTAACCTAGCCCCAATAGTCTCAACCTCTTAGTGGAAGGGGATGTTAGGTATGTATTTCAGGTATATATGTAGACTGTTGCTACTGTAATAGAGGTGACTTAACAGACATGTTATGTGTGGGAGGTCACATCTGCTTTTAACATGTTCACCATTGGTTACTGACAGACATCCTAAGGATAGCATAGTACAGTACCACTGCTAGCAGAGATATGGCCAATAAATGTGGATAGTCTGACATACTCTGGTCAGTCCAGAGGTATACACAGAACCCCTTAGTGCAAGACATGTGGACCAAGCATGACAATGTGGATGTTAACAGCCATGTGGATGGATATATCATGTAAATACTGGAATACATTTGCCCCCATAGGTCATGCATTTACACACTCCTGTCTGTTCTGACACATAATAACCACTGGTGCAGAGGTCACATGGCTACATACTACCCACTAGTTAGTGGCATGCATCTGTACAGCATTCCACTGCTTTGTCAGAAATACATGACAGTTATGGTGGCCTGGCAGCAGTACATCTGGCAAATACCAGGACATAACATCACACTGGGTAAGTACACTAAGTTGCTAGGCATGTAACAAAGCACTGTGCAGGCTACAGGCAGACTGCCACAACACTGGCCTACATTTCTTAAGGGGGAATACACATGTACCTGCAAATATAGCAGGCTCTACAGGCATGTCACAGCACAGAGTAACAGACACCTGTGTGAAAGTGCATAACCACAACCAAATGTGAACACAGCCACATATGGTAAGCTAGCTTAATATTACAGTATATGGACTGTCTGATCAACACCATCCTCATATGTGCCACTCACATACTAACCCTACATATACTGGGCCACTACACAGTGTGGTCCAATGCCTGTCTGTGGTATGGGACGTGTGTGTGTTTGCCCTTACAAACATGTAAGCTGATAGGGCACCATACACTGGAGCAGCATGTAACATCAAATAGAACAGGACCAAAAACTGACATCTACCACAATCTGTACACAGGCCAAGGTACATATTCGCAATACATACACTGTCGACAATCACCATAAGTACACAGACCTCAGTACTGTACACACAACCACAGAATGCAAAAGTTATGTCCTCAAATATAACCCCTACTATACATAACATGTGTAGCAGTCTGATATCTCACTGGCTTGTTATCAGATATGATGTCAATAAATAATGGTGTACAGAACATATGCACCTCTTACTGCATGACATATGTACAAAGGTTGACAGAGTTGTGGCTGGAGGCACAAAAACAGGGCCAATATTGACATGTTGCTGTGATAACCTCATACATCTACTGTTGTAACAGGGTTTGTTCTGACATATGCCCTATGAGGGATATGAAGTCAGTGACTCTCATGGCTGTCACCATGTACTGACTGCAATCCTCACACTATGCTTCTGCAGTTCTCAGATAGGTGCTCTGTAAGTAACACAAGAAACAAAAGGCACCACACACTGCCCAGTCTGCAGATGACCCTACAGATGGAGATTTCCTCAAAAACATAGCACTGTCATGACAGGTATTAAAACATGTAGACCAGCCATATTGACACACACCCTGTTAAATTGACATTACTCCAAATGCAGAATAGCAACACTTACATTCTGTAGCCATGTCAGGCACATCCCCCCCTATGTGTTGGCCTGTTTCCACTGTGTATGTTGTTAGAGGTAAATCCTAAATCCATCTCTGATGCTATTTGCCAAACACCAGATCTAGGTCCTGCTCACAGTGAATGAAAAGGCCCAACACCAACATGATGTTCCTAAATATTGAAGTGTGTTTCCATGCAATTCGCTATGGGAATGTTACCACAGTTGTTCCACATGCAATCAGCTAGAGGAGGGCTGCAATTTGTGCAGAGGCCATCAGCTGATCATGAGCATCACTTACAAAACACATGCTGCTGCCTAAGCAAAGCAGGTGTAGTTCTCCACATCCACCAAAGAGGGAGTGAGAGAGACAGACAGAGACAATGTAAGTTAGGGAGGGGGTGGGAGAGTAAAACCTACACATGTTTGTGTCATGCACTTACCAGTACAGGGTTTCAAACCCTGACTAACTATGTATTGCTATCACATGTCTATTCAGTTATTGCATGCGCCACATAGCTTACATACTGAGGCACTGTTCAAATGTATATATTATAGTGAGTGACATCTGCAACAGTGATATGGTAGTGATATGGTAGATGTAGTACACGTGCCTGTCCACATGAACAAGTGTTAGCATCAACACAGACACACTCTCACAGGGACTCACAAATGTTGACACACTTGGCAGTGTCAGGAATACACTTCCTAACTAGTTAGTTTGCCACAATACACTACTGTGCAGGTATCACATGCACCACAGGGGTTATCCGGAGGTTATATGGGCAAAGGGTATGTGAAGGTGTCTGACATCAGACAGCATGCTTCAGTATGCCAATGGGGGTTGTAGTGAGTGTGAATGTGGTCAAAAGCATCGTACACCACATACACACAGACACAGGGTGCCAGTACTGACATGCATGCATGCATTGCTTCATGGTTGTGTAGCGGTTAACTGTGCCATAAGGCTATACAAGGCTAGGTGAAGGGTATACCTTGGCATCAGGCCACATGACAATGGTCTGCAGTGTAGCTCAGGGGTGTAGTGTCTGTAATGGCCCACACAGGTGGGTATTGTATTCACCATCCAGTCACCTGGGTAACTATTGTGTGTAGCTATTGCTGTGCAATGCTTGCCATGTATGTGTTCTTTAGTCCATGACATGGATGCTGTCTGAGATGTGCACATGTCCCACATGCATGTACAGTGACATGTGGAACTGTACCTGGGGTGTCTAGCCCATGTTGTGTACACAGATTGTTATCATCAGATGTGCCTGTCCTGGCCTCATAAACCGGGAACTGGTAATGGACAGCAGGTTGACCCTGCACCTACATTGATAGCATGATACAGGTATTCCCTGGTGTCAGTGGCATCTGTCCATACAGGACATGTGTTTAAGGCATGTTATGTCCTTTGTGGGTCACATTTGATGGCACCACAGGTGTTTCAGGCATCCAGTGGGGAACATAGTGAAGGCACACTGTCTGCATGTACGTGCCTATTGTACTGATGGACAGAGTGCCACGCCCTCTGTAGTCCACTGCAATTACCCCATGGTTACTATCTGAGGGCAATATGCAGGGTACTACCAACATAGCAGTTGTTGCTTAGGCAAGTGTGTTTGTGTATGAGACATGGATTGAGAGTGTTCTCTGTGTAATACAAGGGTTGCTAACTTTGTTCACCAGGCCTTGATGTCACATGTAGGGGTATGGATTGCCACCCCAGCCTCTTGGCTATTTCACATCTGTTATCCTTGTAAGGTGGACATTGTGACATATAATAGGGCCACCATATAAGAAATTTGCAAAATCTACTCCACAATGAGTCCAGTTGGTACCCAGTCACAGCCACCTCCACACAGGATATGAATGACAAACACAGACACACACACACACACACACACACACACACACACACACACACACACACACACACACACACACACACACACACACACACACACACACACACACTTGTCATGTCTGGGATGGGAACTCCTACCTTACTATTTTTTTACACTATAGCATTACACAGTTATAGGATGCACCACAGAGATTATTGGAGTACTCCTTCCCCAAAGGTGTATTTCACTGGGTATGACATCAGCAGGCTTGCCAAAGAAAGTCATTGGAGGCTGTATTGACTGTGAATGGCCTCAAAAGTATTGCACCCTACATAGACAAACAAAACACACACAAACATCCACACTTGCATGTGTGGGAATAGAATCCCTACCAAAGTACTACATCACATTACAGCATTGCGCTGTTATATGATGCACCACAGAGATTACTGGGCTACTCCTTTCCTGAAGGTGTATTTCACAGTGAATGACATCAGCAGGCTTGAAAAAGTAGGACATTTGAATTGTAATGAGTGTGTCTAGCCTAAAAAGCATGGCTCCCTACACAGACAAAGAAACACACAAACATCCATCCTTGCCATGTGTGAGAATAGAATTCCTCCAAAAGAATTATATCACACTATAGTATTATGCTGTTATAGGATGCACCACAGAGATTACTGGGCTATACCTTTCCCAGAGGTGCATTTCACAGTGAATGACATCAGCAGGCTTGCCAAATAGGGCATTTGAGTTGTAGTGAGTATGACTAGTCTAAAATGCATTTCCCCCTACACAGACACACAGTTGCAATGTGTGGGATTAGAACTCCTACCTACCTAGTTTATCACACTACATAATTATGCAGTTATATGATACGTCACGAAGATTATTGGGCTACTCTTACACCAAAGGTGTATTTCACAGTGAATGACATCAGTAGGCTTGCCAAAGTAGGGCATTTGAATAGTAGTGAGTGTGACTAGCCTAAAAAGCATTGCCCCCTACACAGACAGGGACACACACACACACACACACAGTTGCCATGTCTGGGATTAGAATTCCTACCAAACTAGTTTATCACACTACAGCATTACACAGTTATAGGACACCCCATGGAGATTACTGGGCTACTCCTTTCACAAAGGTGTATTTCACAGTGAATGATATCAGCAGGCTTGCCAAAGTAGAGCATTTGAATTGTAGTGTTTGTGACTAGCCTAAAAAGCATTGCCCCCTATACAAACAGAGACAGACACAGTTGCCATATCTAGGATTAGAATTCCTATGTAGCTAGTTTATCACACTACAGCATTATGCAGTTATAGGATGCATGTGACTAGCCTAAAAAGCATTGCTCCCTACACAGAAACATCCACACTTGCCATGTGTGGGAATATAATCCCTACCAAAGTAATATATCACACTACAGCATTACGCTATTACAGGATGCACCACGGAGATTACTGGGCTACTTCTTTCCCAAAGTTGTATTTCATAGTGAATTACATCAGCAGGCTTGCCAAAGTAGGTCATTTGAATTGTAATGAGTGTGACTAACCTAAAAAGCATTGCCCCCTACACAGACAGACAGACACACTCACACACACAGTTGTCAGATCCTACCCAACTAGTTTATCACACTACAGCATTACACAGTTATAGGACACACCAGAGAGATTACTGGGCAACTCTTTTCACAAAGGTGTATTTCACAGTGAATGACATCAGCAGGCTTAACAAAGTAGGGCATTTGAATTGTAGTGAGTGTGACTAGCCTACAAATCATTGCCCCCCTTCACAAGCAGAGAGACACACACACATACACACACACACACACACACACACACACACACACACACACACACACACACACACACACACACACACACACACAGTTGTATTGTTTGGGATTAGAACTTCTACCTAGATAGTTTATCACACTACAGCATTACACAGTTATAGGATGTGCCACAGAGATTACTGGGTTACTCCTTTCCCAAAAGTGTATTTAAAAGTGAATGACATCAGCAGGCTTGTCATAATAGTAGGGCTATGGGGAGGGAAGTGTATGTGCATGGGCAATAACTCATTCATCTAGAGGTAGACACACCACACACAGGCACATGCAGGTTTATATTCTGCAGGTTTGTGTATGCAACTGCTAGATGACTACTGCCTTGTACAGTCATGTTGCACAGCTAGCACTTACACCACAGAGTCTGTAATGCTGATGGATACCAGTGGCTAATTTCTACAGTGAGTGACATTTACACATCATGTGCTTGTAGTCATTTGGATGTGTGCTGCGTGGGACAGGCCTCATGATGGAAGGCTATTTGTCACTGTCACTCTCTTCCACACATCTATGTATGTCTACTTTTGGCATATTATAGTGTGTTGTCCTTGGATATATGTCTGTATTCCTATCCAATGTGTGTGCAAAGCATGACTGGTGCATACTGAGGAGTGTATGCACTAACATCTGCAACTGTCAGATATGTATGGTCCACTATTGTTGTCAGACATGGGCTTCATTTGTTTAAGTGTGTGAGCATGTCCAGTATGATCTTTCAGTATGTTGTCTGACATTGCCTTCATTTCTCTAAGTGTGTGAGCATGCCCAGTATGCCCTTCTGTATTGAATGTGTGGATCCATTCCAGGTAGTTTGTACTCCAGTGCAGACCTTTGTGTTCTGCACCTACAGGTAGCAAACTGTTTCTGCAGGATATCTGTAGATCAGTTGGCAATATGTGGTCAACATGTGCAAGGGATAGTGTGTACTGTCTGTGATTGTGTCTGTGCTGCTTCTGCTACATGGTACTAGTGTTAGCAGAGATACTCAAACATGTGTACTGTTATACACTCTGATGTTTTATGTCCTCAAGTACTGTCAGGTGGACATTCTTGCTCACAGTGATGTCCTGGGGAACACAGGGTGAATGCAGCTGTGTCCAGTGTTGTAAGAAAATGCCTACATATTCATGGAAGGTTATGCCATTCTGGAGGATCCCATACTTGTACATCCATCGACACAATGGTATGGCCTTATCCTGCTGTAGCAATACCTCACAGCTGTACAGATTCACACAGGTTACTCAGAGGCAGGGGTCATAAGTCAGAACATTACCCCTGTTGTGATGTATGGGCAGGTTTGTAGCCACCCAGTTTTGTGTTTGCAGCCAGGGATAGTATGTGCACACGGCTGTATGTTGGACCTTTCACATTCCATGCTACCCATGCTTCCACCCCCCCCCCCATTATTCTATCTGCTTCCATACATTATGCATACATTCTCTGATACTTTCCCTAAAGTTATCTCTTCATCACAGCTGTGTTTCGGTGTTGGTCCACAGTTCATGCAGTGAGACATGGTGGACATGTTACTGTGGTTTGTCCACATGGCCTTGCATATGGCTTATGAGGAGTGTATGTTGTTAGTTGGGTGTCCATGACATAACATACATTGGCTGCACAGGTGAGACACAGGCCTTTGAAAGAGGCCTGTAGGCTATTTGGTGGCGATGCAGATCAGCTGTAGCAGGCTGTTGCATCTGTCAGTCCTACAGTCCCAGACTGCTATACAGTATTTTCCCCTGGGGTGACAGGGTAGGTGTGCTAGGTGTTCATGCCAATACTTTCTATCAGTTTTGATCAAGTGGTGTGGATACTGCCAAGGTGCTACTTACAGCTAGGGACACACCTGCATGGGACACCTGCACTGCATGCTGCATTCTTTTGCTATTGCCATACACAGGTGGGGGTCATATTGTACCCATTCCCAACAGCAAGGATACGACCAGAGAGGTACCTATGGGTGGTGTTTGGGTGATCTGGGTGCATTTGTGCTATGGACACTACTTGCATCTGACTCACAGATATGCATGGGCATTCCAGTTATGCTGGCTTGTGCAAGGACAGCAGCTGTTTCCCAATATATCAGTCCTATCACCTTTGTCATTTGCAAGTGTTCGGCCAAACAACATCGGTATTCCTTACTACAAGCTCAGATAATGTGATTGATACCTGTATGTACAATTCCAAAGGTGTGTCCATTTCACTGTTACATATTATATACTGTATGTCTGGGGTACTTTTCCCTGTGTACTGCTTGTATATCTAGCCCAACAGTCATGCCATGTCTATCTTTCAGATGTTGACACATATCACCACCATACATTTGCAATGGGTTACTGCTAGCATGTGTTATACTGGGGGGAATTGTCTTTGGCACTGCAGTTGTGAGGACTTGACCCTGTCATCGGCAGTAGTAGGCAATGGCCACCAGGCCAAACCTCAACATGCATACATACTGACCACTCTCACACAACATGAAACACACATACCCGCATATTTTACAAATGCTACAATCTATCCTGCTACCTTGGCCACCTCTGGTCATCTGTGCTCCACTGGTATTATACCTACACATACATGTCACTACATGTCTACATCGGATTGGGGGGCACACCTGACTGTTACTACATTTCTACATAGGGTTTGGGGGGGCACACCTGACTGTTACATGTGTACATTGGATTGGGGGGACACAACAGACCGTTACCTCATTTCTACATAGGATTGAGGGGGGCACACCTGACTGTTGCTACATGTCTACATAGGATTTGGGGGGATACACCTGACTGTTACTACATTGCTACACAGGATTGGGGGGCATACTTGACTGTTACTACATTTCTACATAGGATTGGGGGGCACACCTGACTGTTTCTACATTTCTACAGAGGACTGTGGGGCACACCTCACTGTTTCTACATGTCTACACAGGATTGGGGGGCACACCTGACTGTTTCTACTTTTCTACATAGGATTGGGGACACACCTGACACTTGTACACATTTGCTATGACTGTACTGGTATGTCAGGTACTCCATTTCATTCTGTTTTTTAACCTATCATGCTGACTAGAGGAAATCAGTGTACTACAGGTCTTAGGTTTGAGTGACCTACATATTAGTTTCTGACTTCCTACCCTTCAAAACTAACATCCCACTGCCTGACCTGATATTGTCTGTGTAGGCCTGGGGGGAGGTTACCCATAGACATCATTCAGAGGCCTTAGCACAGCCTTTGTTTGTGTTTGCCTACACCTGTCCTGCTGGCTGAGACTGTTGTTGGGTACTTGAACCTCCCTGACTGGCAAGTGTGTGTCATATGGACACACATGTGGCCCAGCAAATTTCCTGCAGTGGGTTTTGTCACCATGTGTAGTACTGGCTACTATGGTGACACCAGTATTTGTTACAGATCTCATGCTGCCACTATAGGTGTCTACTATCTGCTGGCATCTCATTCAGCCACCTGATTTCCTTGCATGCTCACATCCATACCATAGATACAGGTAACAACACATACTACTCCATTCAGCAATTGGTAAGGAGAGTGACTTACCTTGTGGGTGTGCCAGTATTGCGGATGGTGCTGGAGGGCTGCCTATGTCGGATGCACATAGTACACTCCCTATACATAGCTAAAAACAACAAACTGGAAAGGCTATAGCCGAATCAAGTAAACCAACACAGTTTTATTAAGCACTTTTTGTTTGCCTTTAGATGCAAACTTCTTCAGATAAAATAGGGTGTAGGATGCTTTATTTAAAAATGAAACCCATAAGTCATGTGGCACACATGATCAATCCAAAGACTCTGATTGCTTAAGATACTCCCTCTCTTAAAACGGAATGTCACAGTTGCTTATTGCACACTGTTACACTTCTTAAAACACTCTGTTACAATTAGAAAATGTGTAACTCCTCAATAATAATTAATCACATAACAATACTTATAATACACATGAAAACAAATAAAAATAGAATAAGAAAAAAAGATAATAAAACTTACATGAATTAGATAATAACAATACTATTAAGTGTTTTAAAATTTTTAAAAATCACATTTAATAGGCACTTATTAACCTACTCTTATCTTCTTAAACTCTTCAGCTTTAAAATACAACTGATCGAGCAAGTATTATTTATACCTGGAAAATTGCACGCGTTTAAATAAATTTGCCAGAATAACTCTAACTCTTCTAGAAGTAAAGTTAAAGGGCCACCTCTAATATCAAAAGGTGTTTGGTCAATGATCTTGTATTTGAATTTATGGTCCTTATATGTTGAGATGTGTTTGGCTAAAGCATTGTCTATTTTGCCTCTGCTAATAGTGTAATGATGCTCATAAATATGCTCACGACGTCTACGCTCCGTTTTGCCAATGTAGAATGCTGAACGACACTGGCACTTAGCTAAATAAACTACATTCCTAGAATTATAATTACATTTCTATTTTAATTTGTATTATAGATTATTATATAGAACCTTATATGCTGTATGTTATTATCATAATTAACCAATCACATTTACTAAACAATCAACTTGTACTTGCAAGAATACTTTTGTACTTTTGACCAACTGTTAACTGAACTGCAGTTTGTATCCTGTAGTAGTATCACAAGCATTCGTGACAATTTTCATATTTCATTTTATTTTATTCATTCATTCATTCATTTTATTCTATCAAAAGTGGATGTATTTTTAAATGAGAAGTGCGTTCATGGTAGGATTATGTGAGTAAATAGTGTAATGTCCACACATTTTCATTTTAAATCATGTTCAAATTGTTTTAACAGTTGGTCAAAAGAAAAAAAGGGACAAGGAATACCTTTGGAATATTTAACTTTCGTAGTTAATTTGTGTGAAACATTCAACCTGTCTGTTCTTGACTGTGTCCCCCAAACGAGAATAATGAAGAAAAACTAGTGACTCTTCATAGGTTCATAGGTAGGCACTAGGCTATTGGCCCAATGGCCTATGCAAGCCTAGCCAACAAGGTTCCCTGGCTTACACCACCCAAAAAAGTTATTTTCCTGTGCCACTGACGAGCAGAGACACAGAAGTGATCCCCGGGGTGTATTTCCTTTCTTATAGAATTCAGATTTCTCAGATTTAAAATATTAACCCAATTTTTAAAGCCTTGAAAGCAGATAATATTCTGGGTCCTTTTATTACAATTTTGTTTGACCCACCTAGAATACAGTTGAGATCCCTCCCAAAAGGAGGAATGCAGTGTATGCTAGCTATTGCAAAAATGTGTTCAATATTCCAAAATGATTATAACAAATCTTTTTGTAAATACATTTAAATAAGGTTTTTGAGATTGTTGGCATCATTACATTTTTCTCTCATAATATAATGATTAACTTCTTCTTTTGTCTGTATGAGGACAGAGATAAAACAAAATGTTTAGGAAGTTTTTGTTCTTCAATGTGGAGGATATAAATTACATGCAATAGTTTTACTTGTGCTTTCTTTACTTTTAAATAATTGTAAAAGGCCCTTTCTGGGCCATTGTTTAGAACATTCATAAACAATGAAAATAAGTCTGCGTGTCATTGCTTATTTTAGACTTTTTGAAACTCTGTTCCATAGCTGTTAGTGAAGCAATGCAAACTCTCCATATGACTTTTAGAATTAGACAATATGTTATATGCTTATTGTCTTAATTCATTAAGAATTCTCAAGTAATTGAGAATACTAGATATACTTAACCTAATAACTTTCTAGTATATACTGTGAAATCATAATCCCCCAGATTCAGCAAGCCCTGCACGGTGAGAAACACTAGTGCAGGAGCTTCAGCAGGCAAAATGTCTGCCGTGCAATCCAGAAATATGCAGTAGGGACATACACAAGTTCTCCTGCACTAGTCCTGCATGGACTCAGCCCCTGTATGCAAATTACCCCATTTGCAGGTGAAATCCATGCAAATGAGGTGAATTTGTGATCCAGGAAGCTGGAAGCTGGCCATGCAGGACTAGTGTTGTACTCGGCCAGTAACCGAGTACATTTCTGTAAACTACAAAACGGAGCCATGACAGCTCCAAATAAAGACTGGATATTAAGTAGAAAGCATGCCAATAGCCAAATATATGGCCATTGGCATGGAAAACAGTTGCAAAAATTTTAAAAAATCAACTTTTATTTTTTTTTAGCCGATCTCGGCTGTTTAAGTGTAGGGCAGTGGCACGCAAATGGGATCGGGCAAAAAATTAAAAAAAAGCCTAAAATAAGCATTCCAACCAAAATCACTATTTTGCCATTATATTCAATGGCAGACTGAAGACAACAAGGCCAATGAATAGTGGTTACTAAGGGGGGAGGCTCAGTGTGGGACCTGTAACTTTGTATCAGCAGGAAATCCTATGCAAATGAGGGGAATGATACTGAATCCCAGATTTCTCCTGCATGCTAGTCAGCACCCAACAGTGTAAGAGCAGGAATAGCTTGGTGCAAGCCTAGGAGTTAGCTGACATCATAGGGGGATATGTCAGGCATACTGTTAGCGCTTTGGAGCCCTGTGGCTCGGGTTTGCCCTTAGCTTAGCAGTCTGATGCTGCTTAGCACTCTTTACATTGCCTAAGCGGGTGTGTGTACTGCACACCGTGTTTTAAAAGAAACAAAAAGTAAACCAGGAAATAGCAGCTCTGTGCACATTTTTGAGCACTGTGTTTGCACGGCGCACCCCAGGCTTAAACAGGAAGGCAATGGGAAGGGAAAACAGCAGTAGGAAGGTAATCGAGGAGAAATAGCATAGCTGACAGGTGAAATGTATCATAGGTTCATAGGTTCATAGGTAGGTACTAGGCTATCTGCCCAAGGGCATTTATAAGCCTAGCCAAAGTGTGCCGGCTTTGACAGAATATGAAAGATCAGAATTAGCAAATTACACAGGCAGTAGCCCAGAACACTACTATAAACTATGCAAACATTTTTTCCTCTGTTTTTTCCCACATACTCTACACCACCGGTGTATACAAGTAAGGAATTTTTAACAAACAAAAGCAACAAAATGATAGGGGCTGCAATAGCTATCATACAACAACATGTGGAAGAGGCTGAGGGTGGTGAGGATGAGAATGTTATCGACCAACCCACAGTTGGGAGACGGAGAAGAGTGTACAGACCCAGGGTAACCTACCAAGGGCTACATGAGCTGGAGATAGTGGAGCACTATAGGGTGGACAGGGATCTCCTACAACAAACTGTTGAGCTGTGCCGGCCATGCCTCACACACAGAATGAACAGAGGGGAACCCATCCCAGTGGATACCAAGGTATGTGTAGGCCTAAGAATACTAGCTACAGGTACCCTCCAAAGGCCAACTGCGGATATCATGGGGATCTCACAGGCATCAGCATCCAGGGTACTCCACCATTTCCTGAATGCCATGTCAGCACATGCCAGTGAGCAGGTATATTTCCCCAACACCTGTGAGACATTGGCCAGCAATATGCATCTCTTCCATCAAATAGAAGAATACCCTGAGGTAGTGGGTGCTATAAACTGCACGCACATATACATCAAAGCACCACCCGATGAGTGGGGTAGGGTCTACATCAACTGCAAGGGCTTCCCCTCCATCAACTTCCAGGTCGTGTGAGCTTCCCAGGGCATTATAATGAATATGTGTGCTGGCTGCCCTGGAATCTGTCACAATTCCCACATCTGGCATCTGACACAGCTGTACCAGAGACTTTCCACTGGGGACATCCCTTATGGTCACCTAGTGGGGAATGCTGGTTACACACTGGAGCCGTGGCTGATGACACCCAATAGAAATGCACACACAACAGAACAAGAACTCCATAATGAGGCACAAGCACAGACCAGAGTTGTAATAGAGCATGTGTTTGGGATGCTCAAGTCACGGTTCCGGTGCCTGGACACATCCGCTGGAGCCTTGCAGTACTCCCCAGCTACATGTATTCAAATCGTCATCGTATGTGCCATGATGCACAATATGATCCTGCAGAAACAGATGGAGCAGGAACAGCACGGGTCAGGGCCACACAGCCCCCCACCATTGACAAGGCCTGAAAAGGCACATAGTGACTCAGAGAAGGAACAACCTGAGCCTGCCCCAGTAGGCAGAAGGAGGAGAGCCCAGTATGCCCTGGCCTTGGCAAAGTGGCAACACATAGCACATACACTGACATACTAGGGACCCAGGGAATGACACCTGTCTCTGACTCACACATACAGTAAAAGAGATGCCAAACATGAGACAACCTGTGCTCAACCATGTATAGAGAGTGTAGATAAATGTAAACAGCCACACAAACTAAGTTAAAAACAACAAACAGGAAAGGCTATAGCCGAATCAAGTAAACCAACACAGTTTTATTAAGCGCTTTTCGTTTGCCTTTAGATGCAAACTTCTTCAGATAAAATAGACAGGGTGTAGGATGCCTTATTTAAATATAAAACCCATAAGTCATGTAGCATACACACCCAATCCAAAGCCTCTAATTGCTTAAGATACTCCCTCTCTTTAAACGGAATGTCACAGTTACTTATTGCACACTGTTACACTTCTTAAAACACTCTGTTACAATTTGAAAATGTGTAACTCCTCAATAATAATTAATCACATAACAATTCTTATAATACACATGAAAACAAATACTAATAGAATAAGAAATGAAGATAATAAAACTTACATGAATTAGATAATAACAATACTATTAAGTGTCTTTAAATTTTTAAAAGTAACATTTAATAGGCACTTATTAACCTACTCTCATCTTTTTAAACTCTTTAGCTTTAAAATACAGCTGATCGAGCAAGTATCATTTATACCTGGAAAATTGTACGCGTTTAAATAAATTTGCCAGAATAACTCTAACTCTTCTAGAAGTAAAGGTAAAGGGCCACCTCTAATATCAAAAGGTGTTTGGTCAATGACCTTGCATTTGAATTTATGTTCCTTATATTTTGAGATGTGTTTTGCTAAAGTATTGTCTATTTTGCCTCTGCTAATAGCATATTGATGCTTGTAAATACTTTCACAGAGTCTACGCTCTGTTTTGCCAATGTGGAATGCTGAACAACACTGGCATTTAGCTAAATAAACTGCATTCCTAGAATTACAATTAAATTTCTGTTTTGATTTGTGTTGGGTACCATTTATAAGAAACAAATTGCCCACATCAATAAATTTACAGAAATTACATGATTTGCATTTGGACATACCTGGGATTTTTGGGGTACTTCTGTGTTGTTCCAACAGGTTTTTTAAATTCTTGCCCCTTCTGAATATAACTCTCAGGGAATCACCCAACTTGCTAAAAAACATAGGGTTATTCCTAAACAAACCCCAATTCTTCTGTAATATCTTAACCACTAATTGGCTGTCCAAACTGAATGTAGTAATAAAGCTCAGAAGGAAACCAACATCTTTGTCTGCATTATTAACACGGAGGCTGTCTTCAGCCACTTGGTTGGGTGTGGGAGAATAAACTAAGTCATTGTTCTTCACATATAGGATAGGCCTATAGAACTTGTTAGACCTTTTAAGTTTTACCTCTTCTATCAAAGCATCCAAATGAACCTCAGGGTACTCGCGACTTAAGAACATATATTTCAGTGTCAGACATTCCTCATTAAAGTTGTCACACTTTTACAGCAAAAATACATAGAAAGAGCACATACTCAAATGCCTTCTTGCGTTTCTCAAATTGTCACCCTCACCATCATAAACGGTCATGTGTCAAGGGCCCGTTGGTGAGGTCAGCAAGAATTATTAGCCAGGATGACGACTTTAATGAGGAATGCCTGACACTGAAATATATGTTCTTAAGTCGCGAGTACCCAAAGTACTGTGCTGAATTTACATATTTAGTACATACCACTCTCTATATTATTAATTTGGTCTGTAAGCATGAGTCTTTGAATTTTCCAAAAAATGACCTTGAATAAAAATGCAGAAGTTATTCCTCATGTTTGGCTCTGCATACAATCATGCTGCTTGGGTGTTACACATTTTCTTGTGATATTCCCTTACTTTTTTACATTCTTGCATTTTTTCTGCAAGAGTGTTATGTGTTTTTGCATGGTTGAACCCAAGGACCTGCTGCAAAGATTCACACTTTGTCATTTTGTTACAGGAGGTTGTAAAAGATGCATGGCTTAGTTGCCAGTGATTTTGGAAATACTAGCATCTCCTTCATATTACAGACAAACTGCAGAGACTGTAGAGTATTTTTATGAGTTAAGTTTACCATAGGAGCTGGCATCTAGCTGAAACATAGTTTCACCTGGATCAGTGACATTATATGCAGCTTTTTACTGATGGAGCTGAAAGAGCTTAGAGAATGCTGGGGTACTGTGATGTATGGCACAATATTAGTTAGTGCCTTCAAACTGTCGAATCATCGATTCATAGAAAATACAAGACAACTTAGCCATGTGACAATTTACAACTTGTCATTACTCACCCTTACACCTGACCTTGCATTTTCAAGGAGTGAGAACAGTCAGGCTACTGGTGAATTTGTGAATACCCACCCAAATGTCTAACTCCTTTTTAAAGGAAGATAGTGTGTCACATTGTTTGATCTTGAGTGGGAGACTGTTCCAGAGAAAGGGGATTGATGAATCTATCCATCTACTGTGATTTGTTTATTTGCTGAAGCAAGTTCAGATTTCTAGTCCTAGTATTCACTGGCCTGTTTGATTTGTGGAAATATAACAGGTCTTAGGCTTCGAGATCGCTAATGGCCTGAAAATCAAGGCCCAGATTGTCCTGAGGAATCTTTAAGACACTGAATACAATGATGAAGCCTCCAACATCTCTTGGTAGTTCAGGTCTTTTAGGTCATGTTATTTTCTTTTGTTACAAGCTTCCAAGGTCTCTGTAATTTCCTAATTTGTCTAGTAAGATACTTCCCAAAGATGGCATTATATTCTATGATGAGCTTGGTCAGTGTGGAAGATAGATGGGTAATGACTTCTTTGGAACTGGAGGAGATAACCTTTCTAATCAGCTGCACCAGGTACAAGGATTTCCTAGCCACTGTTGGAACATAATATATATTCCATAGGTAAAAACAGCTTTTAATTCTCTTGTGCTGTCTTTCGGGTCTTGTGGGATGTTCAGTTTTTCTATAACAAGTGAATGTATGCACTGTATAACACATAAAAGAGTGCTATTGTTGAGCACAAAATGTATAGTAACTGTAATCTAGAAATGTTTCAAAGCTCTCAGGTAATGTTTGAAATGTCTGAGACTATTACGTAGTTGTGCCGCTGAAGGTACTTATATCTGTATCTTTAGTTTGGTTTGCACAGAGTTGTCAATATAGTAGGCCAGTAGTGTTGTAGTGTGTAACTTGAAGTAAGAAAAAGGACATATGGGTATGTATTGCTCTTCAGTATTGAACTGTTAATGTTGTCTTATTGCAGAAGTGACATCTGTGTATGTTACTTGGTTAGACACTCATATACACTGCTGAATATCAGATGCAGTGACAGAATATTGTCACGTGAAAATTATTGTGTTCTACTAGAAACATGTTTATCTGCAGAAAGAGTAGGATACTCAGCTCCCAGGTGTAGTGCAGTGAGGAAGGCATTTAGTTTCAGCACAAGTTAGAGGAGCGCATGTATCTGGGGCATGGTCTTTGAATTTACCTACTATTAATACTGGAATGAGAGATTTAGGGCTTACTTGTTTGTATATTTATTTAAGGTTTATAAAAATGTGTGCTTTATTGAGAGTTTTAGCTACTGGGTATATCATGAGAGTACTGGATCTGGCCTGAGTGGGGGAAACTGAGTGGTACTGGAGGTGGATGGCAACCTTATGAGTTGAGTGTGACACAGAGGAAGGTTCGTTTTTATGGGAGAAATGTATGTCTTGGAGAGGCATTAATTAATGGTTAGTGTCCACATAAGAATCTACATATTCTATAGCCATTTACAGACAGCTGTTTTGAGTGCAGGGAGGTATGGCTGTATATGGTCAACATTAATGTGGACAAAAGTACACATTTTTAAGGACTCCTTATGACCATATACTGGGTTAAAGGTAACTCAAGGACGAAAGCGCTCACAATATATAGCATTAAACTGGTGTCTTGGTTCTTCGGTGCATGCCTTTACTTTTTATTGCTTTTTGTAATTCAAGGTTTGCCTGCAGATGCTCCATAGCCACTAGTACATCAGTACCATGTTCTGTCTGGTGTCTGCAGTATAATTTGCTAAACCACCCTTAGTTTATTAATGATTTACATATAGCAGAAGATTCTGCTGCAATTATTTCCATTCCCCATTTGCCTTATATTACATGACAGGAAGTAGCTAGTTGCTCCTTGCAGTTCTATGGTTTTCACTTTCAGCCTCTACTCCTGAGATTAACCACTTTGACCTACCCACAATACACTTTGCACCAAAAGAGCTATTGACTGATATTACATCATAGGTACTGCACCCCCCCCCCGACAAGTGAATACAGAATAGATATGCATGCAAGCCCCCATACAGATATACACACACACACACACACACACACACACACACACACACACACACACACACACACACACACACACACACACATATATATATATATATATATATATATATATTTTTTTTTTTTTTTTAATTGAAGTTACTTTTCACAGATTGAAATTATTGAGCTTTGAATACTTCTGAAAGGTTTATGAGAATAGGTATTTTTTTAATTACATAGTACAACAGATCTTTACTGAACTCCACCTAAACAATACTCTTAATTTTGTTTCATTTTCCCCTTTGGCATCTTCAATGGGTTTTGCAAGCATAGAGAACTTTCTGCCCTGAATGCACAAAACTGTGATCAGAAGATAAAAAGCAAGTGTTTGTAGCTCGCTGTCCCACAGCTCCCATGAGAGGAACTGCATCACACCACATAGTATATTCATCTCAGAGGTGATCACTAATAGAGACAGGGCAAGTATTTACATATTGATTTTACACGAAACAGTCATGTGTCTTTGTCCTTCCTTCAGTAAATGGAGAGGCAAGTACCATTCCTAAAACTTACAATTGCATTTGTCCTAGTTAAGGTAAAAAACTATTTATGTTATTTATGCAGATTGCATAACCTGTCAGAGCTTGCCAACATATGGAGCATTAGCACATTAATCTTAAATATTACTCAGCTAACCTAAAACAGAATAATTGCCGATTCACTTTACAAATAAATAAAGTGCTTCTTTTGTCTTAATGACGATGGAATACTTGTCATGTGTTATTTGTGCCTAAAATGAAGCAGTAAATATTTCATTATGGTATTCTGCTTTCACTGAGCAAACATTATTATCTTAATATGCAGTTAAGTTGTTTAAACAAAATCAGTCTCAAAGGAGATCATTTAATAATTATTCCTTGCTGAATGTACTTCAGCAGCTGCATAAAAATGACAGGTCTACTTAAATAAAAAATAGGAAATGGATGAATCTCAGAGTATCAAAGTCACATTTCTGAAAAACGTGTGTCTGATTAAAATCTCATTTATGCTCTAAAATGTACCTGTGTCTCTCTGATTAGCAATTTATTCCAAGTTCCACCATTAATGGAGGCAAACACATAAACACATACACACATGTGCACATGTACCACACACATGTACACATGCACATACATGCGAGCATGCACCCTCACACAGATGCCCATATACTCACACACACACACACACACACACACACACACACACACACACACACACACACACACACACACACATATGTACACATCCATGTAGACACAAACACTAATGCATCAGCTCATCTAATATTCACAAACTTAAATTATTCCTTGTTTTTTTACCATTGGCTTACTACCCAACTTAATTGCAGTTTATGCTATTTCTTTGATATATTCTTTTCTGTTGTTAAACACAGGTAGTGCACAATTGTCATTGCTTTTGGAAATAAACACATCTGCTCTGCCTTCATACAGAACCCATTGTTAGTACGCTTAATGTGATATTTAAGGGCAAAGAAAAGTTTTGAGCAGTATTCCATTAATAGCTGCTATGGCACCAAGTTGGCAGTACCATTTGAATGTAGACTATCCTTACCACTGCATTTGGTAGGTTATTGCTTCATTAATATTTATCAGAAAGGTGCAATTAACCCTTTTCATTGTCATCCATGCAGTGGTAGCATAATAAAAAATAAATCCGTCTACCATAAATCATTTCTTATCTAATGTCTTTGGATGACATACAGATGCTGTTCATTTAAAGACCACATATTAAATTTGAGTCTATAAAATGCTCACACACAGACACACACACACACACACACACACACACACACACACACACACACACACACACACACACACACACACACACACACGCACACACACATATGCACGCACATGCACGCACGAATGCACACACACATGCACGCACACACACACACACACACACACACACACACACACACACACACACACACACACACACAATATTTATAGAGTAACACATCAGTGAGACTATTTTATTTAGACAAATTTATCGTTTTTACATTTAAAATCATTTTTCAATGACTTGGAAATAATATGATATTTCACTATTTAGCAAATAATTAATTTCAAAGAATAAGCTACTAAACTGTATACTATTGCAATGACTCATTCAAAATGACAGTTTGTTAAAATTATTATTACACTGTCTAACAGGTTCATTAATGTTCACTTATTCGGAATACTGATTATTTCTTACTCTGGCATAGTAATAAAATATTAACATTTAATTTAATCAGCTTGCTATGTACAGTCAATGGAAATGTGCTTCTCCTTAGAATCATAATTAAATGGAGAGATAATGACTGTTTATATGTAAAACACTCTCATTTATTACCAGCTACAGGTAACAACAGAATCAAAGACTAATACAACACTGCAGGATTAATTTGTTCAAATATATCTAAGTGATAGTTATAATGCAGTCAGAATAGCCTCCTGCTATCCTTAAATAACTTAAAATAATTTTGAAACATTGTGGAGATGCATTATTTCTGATTGCTGCTTCTTCTTCCAGCTTTTCCCAGTTAGGGGTCACCACAGCAGATCACTTGTCTGCTCATGATTGGCAGTGGAGTTTTACAATGTCGAGTTGCCAGCCCAGCACCCGACCTTCCACAGAAGGCATACACACACACACACACACACACACACACACACACACACACACACACACACACACACACACACACACACACACACACACACACACACACACACACACACACACACACACACACACACCTAGGGCCAATTTTAGAGTGTCCAATCCACCTACAGCATGTCTTTGGGATGTGGAAGGAAGCCCACATGACCACAGGGAGGACATGCAGACTCCGCACAGAAGGCACCCCAGCCAAGGATCAAACCAGAACACCTCTTGCTGTGTGGCAACAACACTAACTGCTGCACTACCATAATGTGTTCATTGTAATGCATTTTCTGCTGTGACAGTTTATTACTACATGTAACAGAAATATTGACACAGCTCTGGTATGGATATCAAAATATCCAAGATATTGCATTTGCACTGTCTGACTAAACTGTCATCCCCTTACAATTGACATGCCTGTTTTTTAAGCAGTTTGCCTCATAGTGTTTACAAGGTACAAAAACAGAAACATGTTGGTTTTGACAACTGTAGCCTACCTACATAGCCCAAAGGCATGCAAAAGAAAATTAATTACTACCAGAAAACATAATTCTTGCCATCATTAAATTTTCTTTTAAGAAAACTCCCAAGTCAGTATGTCAGGAAATCAAGAGAAGAAAAGATTGATACAGGGCTTTATGACAGGCAGAGATTATAGGCATCTAAGTAGATAGACAGCTGGGAGAATAAAGTTAGTTAAATATATTACACATTGAACTAGTCTTAACAGCATATGTGACACTGAAATAACATATTGGAAACTTGGAATAGTGTACCATAGAAATACTACTTTTCTGTACAAGATGTTCATAAGTCTGTCATATTAAAAATATACATCAAGGAAAATCAAACAATGTTAGGGTAATTCATGACCAGATTATATGTCTAATGCAAATATCACAATTCTAGATTATTTTTTCTTTTCAAGTTCATAATACTGGTAGAAACATTGCGTTTACTAGCATAACAAAACATCTCTACTGTGATTTGCCCACTTCCTGACATCACTGTCCCTGCTTAGCATTAGTTGTAGACTCCCCACACTCTTCTATAAAATGTTTCCTCATGAAACTTCTTATTCTAGACCTTTTAAGTAACAAGTCATGTTGTGGTATTTATAAACATCTTATGTTCAGAAAGAATTTAGACTCTTGACATCTTATGTATGTCATTTATATATATCAAGGTTTTTATCACATCTACATGACTTCTCCTTATCAGAAGTACATGCATTTAACATCACCACTTAATATCTATATGACTTTTCCTTCCCACCCTGTGACTTCCTGTTTCCTTTGTCCCTACTTTCTCACTGTCTTGTGACCATTCATGATGTGTATCTAGTTTCACACATAGATAACATCAGAAAAAATAAATAAACTGGCAAAAGATATTAAACCCAAAAGACCTATAAGGCACTTAAAAAAACTACCTCCTTTAATATCTGAAAAAACTATCAAGTTATACAAAACACTGAAAAAAACAGAGAAGACAGATTTTGTTCTCAAAGGTATTAAGTGCCTGTCAAACAAATGCAAACAACACTTGCCTATCTCAACACCCTTTTGGAAAAAATCCACCTAACTTTGCAACTGCATCTGCCTTCAGTAAGTGCTTGGAATTTTACAAACAGCATTTCTAAGTTCCCTTTATGAAATACTGCTTCCTTGGAGCATATATAGCTGGGTCTACTTTTTCTTATCAAAAGCACATGCTTTCTAAAAGGAAAAGTGCAAAACCATTTACGTAACAGCGCACTTAAACAAAAGTGCACTTTCACGACTACCAGTTCACCGAACCAGTAATATTTAAAAAATAAAACACTACAAAGTCATTTTTGCAGGAGGCAAGCCACCGCGCACCCCCACACCCCCGCTACACTATATTTACTAACTCCGAGATCACACTATATTGGGGAAATAGGTATATTCCCTTTTCCCCACTGTAGTGTGCTTTGGTATTGCAGTTTTTTTTCATATTACAATATTCGCAAAAGTGCACTTTCATTTAACTGCACTTTCATGTAAATAGGATCGTACTTTCCCTTCCTTTATATATATATATATATATATATATATATATATATATATATACATACATACAGTGGATATAAAAAGTGTACACACCCCTGTTAAAATGCCAAGTTTTTATGATATAAAAAACTGAGACCACAATAAATCATTTCAAAACTTTTCCCACTTTTAATGTGACCTATAACCTGTACAATTCAATTGAAATAAACAGATCTGATAGGGAGAAAATATAAAAAATAAAAAACATACAATATGCTGGTTGCATAAGTGTGCACACCCTTAAACTAATACTTTGTTGAAGCATTAAAAAAAAATTACTAAGCAGCTAAAGATGATTAGCCTAATTCAGCTTCATAAATAAAATATTGAAAAAAGTCTTCTAGGTATAATTTTATGAATATATCTCATTTAGCTGCATACTGTTAGATACCTAAGGGGAATCTTTTGCGTTTTCTGAGTTCTTTATTGTTGAACTCATAACACCTAGACTGGGATTCATAGACAAGTGGTGTACACCTAAACAGCACTAAATGGCATGTAGCATGTAGTGCAATGCAGCCCACTGCTAATATGACTGGTAATTTGCCTTGCACTAACATACTGAGAGAAGAACTGCATAGTAAAATAGAGGCCAGTATATTAAGGGGAAGAGTAACACTGAGCAGGTCCAGTGGACTAATTCTGCTGCCAGTATGTCAGACATCACCACTAAAGCATTTCAGTGTGACAGAGTTCTTGTGCACTCACATGGGCAACAAAGTGCTGCATAGCTACAGCTCATGATCATTCAAATTACCTAATGAGAGTCAGCATATTAAAGTGCCAGCACAATTTATTATATAAATGAGAAGAAAAGGGGGAGACAGAGTGATAAGAAAGGCAGAGTACCAAGAAAAGGACAACACAAGTGTAACCGTGAGTGTATAGCGCATCAGACGAGGAACTGGAAGCACAGCTGCAGGTTGTTAAAACTTTTTTCAGATGATATTAGAATGTCATTTGGTCCTGATAAATGTGCAAAAGCAACCTTTAAAGCAGGAAAATTGCAGCAACAGGAAAACATCAGTTTGGGACAAGAATGTGATATAAAAGAATGTGAGCAAGAGGGAGTGTATAAATACTTGGGAATTGATGAAGGATCGGCAATAAAACATGAACAAATGCATATAAAACCTAGTAAGGAGTACTTTAGAAGACTTAAATTAATCCTGAAAACAGCATTGCCATCCAGGAAAAAAATCCAAGCTACAAACCAATTTGCTCTACCTGTGCTAACTTACAGTTTGGAGTGATTGATTGGCCTCAAAACATGTTGGATAGATTAGATATTAAAACAAGAAGGATGCTTCATGCTCACCAGATGATCTATAAAAATCAGTGTATACCAAGATTATATATTCCCCTTTCCGAAGGAAAGATGGGGCTCTTTGAAAGTGATTACATGTACAGATCTGCAATTGTGGGACTTCATACATATCTGCTGACTTCAAGAGACCCAAATGTAGTGAAAGTTTTGAAACATGAGGAGAATAAATCTAACGTGACTTCTATGCTTAAACTAGCAGAAGCATATCACTGTCAAGAAGGACTGGAAATCAAACCAGAAGTAGATAAAAATCAGACAGCAACTGAATGTGCCAAAAAACAAAAGAAAGAATATAAGGTGAAGGACCAGATGAAAAGGAAAGAAATATGGAAAAATCATAAATATAGTGGCAAGTACAGAAAACTGCTGGAAGAACCTCATGCTGATCAGGAACGAATGCAGGAATGGTTAAGGAGAGGTGAATTTAAACTAAGAGATGAAAGGTTAATATTGGCAGCCAAAGACAGTGGTCTATATACACGCTGGTTTACAAAGTCCATTGAACATGTGGGAGAAACAGATAAATATAGGTTTTGTAAAACCGAACTTGAAACAGTCGCACACCTCATTGCTGGTTGTGACATACTGATGGCAGAGGGCCTGTACACTGAATGGTACAATGGTGTGGCAAGACTGTTGCACTGGGGATTGTGCAAACATTATGGTTTTGAAGTGGCTGAGAAGCACTGGAAACATGAGCCACAAAGCATCATAGAAAATGATCAAGTCTTCATCACATGGGATCATCCATTACTAACAGTTCAAAAGATAGATGCTAGCAACCAAGAAACCAGAACCAAGACTCTATCCTCCAAAAAAGGAAGCCAATCTGGTAGTCCCCTGCCATAAACAAACTGTACAACAGAAGGAAGAAACTGTTGCAAAAGAGAGTAAAATCCCATGAGTGGAAGAGCTCCCTGGTCAGCCTCAGTAAGAAGCTGCGATCACTGATAAAATCCTCCAAAGCAAGTTACGTAAACAAAATCGCCACTGATTCTAAAGACAACCACAAAGCATTCTATAGCTATGTCAAGAATATCAATGGCAACACTCACATCTGCTCTGAGTTACAGCACAATGGTACTAAATATACAGAACCAACTGATATTGCCAACATCCTGGCAGATAGGATCAGTGCTAACTTTACCCCCCCCCCCTCTCACCCCCTAAAGAGCCCATCTGTATACCGGAAGAATGCAAAGTTCTTGTAATCATGGCTGCACAGGTAAAAACCACACTCTCCAAAGCCAAGAACACAGCATCCATGGGACCAGACAACATCCCAGGCTGCGTTCTACATGAACTACAGAATGAACTGGCACCCCACCTAAGTACCATGTTCAATCATAGCCTCACCTCAGGCTTTGTGCCTGCTGAATGGTGCACAGCGATGGTTATCCCACTCCACAAGGAGAGAGCCACCATGGACCCCAGGAACTACCGCCTCATTAGCCTGACGAGCCTGGTCTGCAAGGCCATGGAACTTATAAACAAAGACATTGGTAATCTCCAAACTCTGGACCCCACCCAGTTTGGGTTTGTAAAAGGCAGATCATGTCTCCTAAACCTGATAGACTTCTTTGAAGCAGTCACCAAAGCCATAGATGAGGATAAGGTGGTTCACACAGTCTATCTAGATCTTGCCAAGACTTTCGACACCATCCCCCACTCTGGAATTATAGATAAACTCACTAAACTATGTATAAATCCATAAGTCACAAGATGGGTTGCCAACTGGCTCACTAACAGAACTCACACTGTGAAAGTAGCAGCCTCCAAATCCGACGTCTGACCAGTGACAAGTGGAGTATCACAAGGTTCAATCCTGGGTCCTCTCCTGTTTGGTATCTACTTCTCTGAAGTACAGGCTAACACAGAAAGTCTTTGGCTAATGAAGTTCACAGATGACTGCAAACTAGGAGCCATAATCAAAACTCCTAATGATGTGGACATCCTACAAAAGGGCCTCACTGAGACAGATGCATGGTGTCAAAGCCATGGCATCAAGCTCAATGCCAAAAAGTGCATTGTCATCCCCTTTGGTAGAAACTCTGTACCCATGAACTACAACATAGGCAGTGGTATACTTAACAACGAAAGTGTGATAAGAGACCTTGGACACAGGCGGATAGTAGTCTCTCCTTTCATAATAATATCACCACAGTAGTCAGGAAATCCTTCTACATGGCACACCTCATCACAAAAGGTTTCTCATCCAGAAAAAAAAGAGGTCATTGTTCTCCTCTACTCATCACTCATTAGACTCATTATAGAGTACAACACCCCTTTTGGTATGTACCTCACAAGACATCTACAACAACTGGAAAGCCACAGAAATACCTCACAAAGAGGATTACCGGCCTCAAACAGATGCCCTACACAGACCGTCTCAAAAAACTCCAGCTTTACTCCGTCGCATATCGCTTACTCAGAGGTGATCTCTGCCTAACATACAAAGCTATGTCAAACCCAGAGCTGTTGGACATGCTCCACTTAAAGAAATCCCAATCCCTCCAAGCTACACACTCTAGGGACCTAAACCTTGTCAACACAATAAACAGAACATGCCGGAAGGATAGATTCCTGTCCCAGAGACTTCCCATACTCTGGAATAAACTACCTAGCTATATCAAACAAAGCTCCTCATTAGCATTCTTCAAGAAAAATCTTGATGATTGGATGGGAAATAGGAAATTCACCCCGGGGATCACTTCTGTGGCTCTGCTCAACAGTGGCACAGGAAAATAATTTCCTTGGGTGGCAAAAGCCAGGGTACCTTTTTGGCTGGGCTTGTATAGGCCCCAGGGTCGATAGCCTAGTACCTACCTATGAACCTATGAAAACCAGATATAAAAGTCCAAGAAAAGAAGACAAGAACAGCATTGATCATTGAACTCGCCACACCCATTGATTACAGTGTCCTGCGTACAGAGAAACACAAGGTTATAAAATATCAGGATCTGCAAGCAGAAACGAGAGCAATGTGGAAGAAGGATACCAAGATAGTTCCAATTGTAGTAGGAGCAATGGGTCTTATAAAAAGAGTCTACCATCATATTTAAATAAGCTACCAATACACGTAACTCTATATGAATTACAGAAGGAGTCATTACTGGGCACATTGCGGGTGCTGCAAAGAGCACATTTGTCTGACATTACAGAGTGAAACAATACTAATTTCATTAACTTTAATTGTACTTTGACTTAGGAATGGGGTCCACTCCCATCATGGTATTAGAAACCCAAACGATTTGGAGAAATTAAAAAAGAGAGAGACCAAGCAACCAGCTATCTGCTTGTCTTTGAAATCGTGATACATTAGTGAATGATGGTACCCCCCTGAGGCAACACTAATGGCAGAGGTGCAACACATTGTCAGCTCTGGGTCTTATAGTGCCCACTAACACATGCCATTCTGTTATAGATATTACTACTACTAGGTCTGCAAACAGCTGTACACTATAAATCTCATGTTTGCATGTTTTGTACATTTATGAATCACTCCACTATGTTTAATGTCATCAGTTACATAATCAGTTTGCCCTAGTTGCAGGGATTTCCTTGTTTCCATATCGTTATGCAGTCATCTGAATGTGTGACATAATTCTCTGTTTATCCCCTTGCACAATCACACTGCTTAGGTCACTGAATCACTCACCTCTGTGTGTTGCTGCTATGCATGTCATTTGCATTGCTTACTTCACTACAGTATAGAAATAAGCGATAACAGAATAGTTCAGACTAATTACATAGAAAAAAATAACTGACTGGGCATGATGAAAGATCTGTTATGATTTAGAAATCTGGCAAAAGCACTTGACCTAACTGGCCAAGATCTTCTCCTAAACAAACTAATTGAAACTGGTCAGCCTACACAACATTCCTTGATTTAAAAAAATTTCCTCACTAGCAGACTCTTCAAAACTTAAATAGGCTCCTCCCAATCAGAATCTGTACCTATTATCAAAGGTGTAACATGCACATCCATTCTTGACCCTTTCTTGTCTTCCTATTCATTAACAAACTTCTTTGTGATGGCCCCCATCTCCCACTCATCCTCTTAGTAGACAGCATGTTAATTTACCAATCAAGTCACTCTCACACCAGCATTCAGTCTCATCTCCAATCAGACTTACATGAGCTCCATTAATGGCTTATAAATCATAAACCATTGCTCAACTCCTCTCTGACCAACACTGTGCTTTTTGAACTACACAGAAAATTCACCAAGCACCTGATGCTTTAATTGTCTTTCACTTACCCATACCATAGAAACAACCTCCATCTTTGGATACCTAGAATTATGGCTTGATTACTTTCTAAAGTTCCATGTCCATGCAGAGAAAGTGATAGCAAAAATAATTCACTCCTCTTCTGGGCCAAAAAATCTTCCCCTTTTTATCTTGGCCAACCAGTGCAGCCAATACCAAAGCTAGAAAATGCACTACCTTTATTCACACCTGCCTCCAAGACAACCACACTATACTGTAGACTATCTCCAATAGCATCTTGTTTCATTACAAATTAATCCCTTTATGAGAATCATTGTATCACCCTGGAAAAAAAGCCAAGAGCCACCCCATGAAACAAAAATCTAACCTAATGTTAGGATCCCAATTCTACAAACTACTCCAATTCTAGCATTTCATTCACTTTGTAGTAAAAATTGTCATAAAATCTGAGACATTACTGATAACACACACTAACTTTTATTACCCCTAAAACCAAACTCCACAGCACTGCCAATGCATTCATCTAAGTTCATAGGTTCATAGGTGTTTACTAGGCTAACGGCCACAACAGCCTTTTTAAGCCTAGCCATGCATCCCAAATCTCGGACAAGTTCGGGTACCCTTGACAAGTGTAAGCAGGGGTTTGGAAGATGAAACATTTACAAGCAGGGCTCTGGGAGATGAACCATTTACAGGTTGCCTGTGTCCACTAGAGACATAGGTGCCAAGCCAAAAATGAATTTCCTGTTCCCCACCAAATTGTCCAAGTTACACTTGAATTTGGTTAGAGAGAAACTCTTATTCACATGGATGGGGAGCCTGTTCCAGAGGCAGTGTAGTTTCTGGGATATATACCTATCTCTCCATCAGGTCCTATTTATATCACAGGCAAGGTTTAAGTCTTTAGAATGGGTAATTCTGGTGCTGCATTTTTTTGCTGATATGCAGGTGATCAGAGTGCGGTCTGACAATGCCCTGTATGCCAGGCATAGATCTCCGCTCATCAGCCTGTAGGAGACAGAATACAGGGTTAGGGCTTTGAGGGTGTCTGCATAAGGCATTTTACTTACGCCCTGTATTTTTTTAGTGGATGTTCCATTTGTTGGATATGCCTGGTGAGATGCATACCAAAGGGGGCATTGTACTCAATGATTGGTTTAATAAATGCTGAAAACAGTGGAACAATGACTTCCTTGGACCAATATGCCATACCTTTGTTTATAAGTTGTGCAGCATAGAATGATTTCCTTTCTACTGTAGACACATGATGGTCAAAGGATAGATTACTGTCTATGTGTGTCCCCAAGTCACTGACTACTGGGTCAACTCTAAGGGGTATTTTATCAATATAATAATTACTAGGGGTGGATGACTTCCCAAAGGATACTATTATGCATTTCTTGGCATTCAGTTTTAGTCCATGGCTCTGACATCAGTTGTTTGTCTGTGTCAGCCCTTCCTGGGGAACATTTGTGTTGGTGGGGGATTCAGTAACAGCTCCCAATTTGCAATCCTCTGCAAATTTAGTCAGCCAGAGAACACTGACATTGGCTTTGACTTCAGAAAAGTGAATGACAAAAAAGGAATGGTCCAAGGACTGATCCCTGAAGGACTCCTCTTATAACTGACCTTTTTGTAGAGATAAACTCCCCAATTTTAACTTCCTGGGTCCTGTCTGTGAGCCAGTTAGTTATCCACTGGGTGACATGCAGGTTTGTACCTAGCCATGTGAGTTTGTCTACAATGTCACAGTGGAGCATTGTGTCCAATGCCTTGGCTAGGTCAAGGTAGGCAGGGTAAACCATTTTGCTCTTATCCATTTCTTTAGTGACCTGTTCAAAGCAGTCCACCAGATTGAGTAGGCATGGCCTGGCCTTGATGAAATCAAACTGGGTTGGGTCCAGTATCTGAAGGTTTACTATATCATTATTGATCATGCCAATTCTTTCCATGGTTTTCCATATAAGACTAGTGAGACTTATGGAACTGCAGTTTCCAGAGTCTGTAGATGGCTCACCTTTCTGCAGATGGGTGACCGCTGCTGTTGTCCATCCATAAGGCATGAAGCCTGTTTGGAGGCTACAATTAAATATCAATTCCAGATGGTCTGATAGGTCATGTTTCATGCTATTTAGAAGAAATCCTGTGATATTGTCTGGGCCAACTGATGCCATGTTCTTGGCCTTAGAGAGAGCATTAAGGACCTGTTCCCTAGTAATAGCAGAGAGATTTATATTTGATGGTATTTCCTGATGGAAGGTTAAGGTAAAGTTGGAGCTGAATTTGGTGACCAGTCGGTTTGCTATATTTTCTGGCTCAGTATAGGTGCCTTCATTTTTAATGAGTTCTCTACACAATTGTGTACTGCCTTTGCCATTGCGGACATAGGTAAAGAATGCCTTGTCATTGTCCTTGATGTGGGAGGCCGAATTTACCTCAATTTTGGCTTTGGTAGACTTTATTTGCCTTCTAAGTTGTTTGTTTAGTTTAATGAGAGTGGTTTTATCATGCTGGATGCTGCACCTCCTAATTTCTGCCATGATTTTCTTCCTTCTTTTATACAGCCTATTGGTGTTGTGATTCCATCAGGCTGATTTGTTTTTTGAGTTAGTTCTGTACTTCTTCCTGGGTGGTACAGCTGCCTTTATGCAGCTATTAGCATGCTTATAAAGGGTTTCTGTAAACAGTTCTACATAGGCAGAAGTGTTATCGGCGTTGATGGGGCTTCAGATTTTTCCAGGTTATCACTTAATAGCAGGAAGTTAACCTTAGAGTAGTTCCTGAATATTCCTAGGCTAGCTGGGGATCCAGGTTTTATTTTTACTTCAAAGGAGACCATTTTGTGGTCTGACCTTACCAGAGAAGACATTACACTAGGGGGTGTGCAGCACTCTCCCATATTAGTGAGGACAGGTCCAGTATGGTTGCAACCCTGGTTGGTATATTGACAATCTGGTCCAGGGAGTTTGTCTTTACAAAATCCAGTAAGCTCTGTGCCTGTATGTTTGGTGTCATACAGGATTCTCAGTTAATAATGGGGTAATTAAAGTCACCCATGAATATGGTATTGGGTTGGAATGTGAGTCTTTCCAATAAGTTTAAATACATTGTATGGGTTTCTTGGGTCATAGAGGGGGAACTATAGCTTGCAAGGAAGTGGTATTGAATTGCGCCTATGAGTAGCTCGAGTGCATTGTCCTGTTTGACAAGCCTTGAGGTATATTTATTTTTGATTTAAATCGAAACACCTCCACCTTTAGTCCCTGTCTGTGTAGTAATTGGTCCAAATGTGTGGAAGGCATTATAACCGTGCACTGTCGGTGTACTCTTGGTGGCTTTACACCATGTCTCAGTGACTGCACAGATGTCAACATTCTCAAGGGTGGAGAAAGCTTCTAGAGAGTGGAGTTTTTTGCTTAGACTCCTAGCATTGAGCAGTAATACCTTTAGAATTTCTTGGTTTTGATTTTCTATGTTGGAAGTACTTTCAGTTTGGCATTGCCTAAAAAGGCACTTTGGGGGAAGACAATGTTTTAGCTAATATTCGAAAGCCTAGATGGAAGTGGTGAAGACCATCTCTGGCAAAGCAAAGTGGCCTGTTGACCATCTCTTTCCATGATGACAAATGTTGCACCCCCTTAGAATTACACCAGAAACTAAGCCAATTATTAAAGTCATTCATCTTTTGTTCATATTGTGGCATCATCCTTGGAGAAGGTAAAATGTTGCTCATTGCTAAGCTCATACCAACCTGGGACACATATTCCTAGAACTCCACCATGTCTGTCTTCATATAGTCTAGAGAAGTATGTCTCAGGTCATTTACACCCACATGGACTATGACTGAGTCATACTGGTGCTTGTGGTCCAATGACTTGAGTGTGTGCATAATGTGGCAGATCCTAGCCCCTGATAAGCAACTGACAATGACTTTCTCATTACTCAACCTGGTGAGAGAGACATCAGTGTGTCTCATGGTGGAGTCTCCAATGATCAGCATGTTAGATTGTGTGGTGGCTTGCCTTATGGGCTTAGAAGTAGAGGCCTCATGAGATGTCACTGTATGTGTTGATGTGGGTGCTGTTTTGAAAGAGTGCATTCAGGGCTGCTGAGGGTGTTTGTTATGTGAACTTTATCTTGGAGGTCTTTGGGGTTTAGAAGGTTACATTTAAGTGCCTCAGCATATGTGGGTCTATATGTCTGCTTTGAATTGTGTGTGATGGGTGCAGTGTGTATACTACTGACAACCTTATTCACATTAGGAGTACTTTTATGTGAGAGCATCGCCTCCGGTGACATTGTGTAAATACACCTCTCACATACCATGTCAGTTTGTTTGAAAATTAAATGGTCATCAGTAAACATGAGGCAATTTCAACATTGCATCAGGATACCTATATCCACTAAGCTGGCAATGGAGATAAGTGAGAAAGTTCATATCCATGGCAACAGGTGCTTTTAATTGATTAGACAGTTGGAATGAGAATATAAAGCAATGTTAGGAGTATCTGGTTTGCAACTCTGGAGACAGTGCTTTTCACTGCAAACTAGTTGTCCAGTGTGCAACTCGATATTGGTGACATTTCAGTTGTGCTTTTACAGGAAAAATGTCACTCAAGGTGTCTGTGTGTATACAAGGCAGTGTCAAATGCTTAAGAGGAAACCAATAAGTAGACCCTGAAAATTTAAGAATGAAGTATTTATTCAGATATTCTGAAGGTAGAAACAAATCAAGCAGTACTTACTGAAAACAAAGACTTAGCTTGTCAAGAATGATGAACGTGGGAGAATTACTTCAATGGCTACTGTCTGGCTACTACTAGTGCTGGTCTCACAACAACTTGACTCGGCTGGGATGCAATGCTCCCTTGCTTCTTCTCTCACCAGAAGCAAAACATTAGCACCAGTTCCAAAATGAATATCAGGCCACAGCCTGTTTGGTGATCCACAGTCTTGTCCCAGATGATGCAAGGGTCTGTAGGCTTGCTGTAGCCTTTTCCTTGTAGATGCCTTGAATAGCAACCAGACCAATCAGAAACGTCAAGCACAGACACTCACTGCCTAACCAGAAACAATTAGGAACCAATGCACTCTGCTCTTTCTCTAACCAGGAGCACAATATAAGCACAAATTCCAAAGTGTCACCTATGAAGCAGTTATTAGGCTCTCGGGTGATCAGCAGTCTCCAGGAAATAATGTCCCTGTGCTCCTTCTCTCACAAGGAGAAAACAGAAACACTAACCTTAAGATGACTACTAAGAGGCAGAATGCAGGCTTTCCAATAATTTGTGGTCTTGCAATAGATGTTGCAGATTTTAAAGATAAGATGGAAAAAGATGGTTAATATCCTAAACACTGCAGTGTGCACTAAGCAGTTAGATATGAAAGAGAGGATAACAAAAGCTTTAACTGCCTAAGTGAAGAGCCACAAATTTTAAAAGAGAAAAAAAAAAAGATTGAAAGGGGGTGGGCACTTTGTATTCTGGTTGTATGGAATACAGTCAGATGGCCAACAAATTTAAATAGTTGAAGGGGAGTGATTTTACAGTAGGTACCTACTCTTTGGCAAGGTCTACCCATTAGCCTAAAGGAAAAAACACTCAAAATTCAGAATGCAGCTCAAAAAGCAACTCTTCATCCAAGCCAAATATTAGTGCTTCAACACAGAACATACCAACTACTGCACTCTCACTTATCCCTTTCCTTCCCACTTCTCTGCTCATTTCACAGAACTACTGAAGGTTGATCTACGTCAGAAACTAAATATTGTACATTATACTCTGCTTGTTTATTATGATGTACATGTACAGTTTTTCGGTGTAACTCATCTGAACTACTCTGCTTACATTTTTGCCTTTTTTGTTTGAGAAATGGTTTGTACTTCATGCAGGCTGAGTCTGAACTTGGTCAATATTGTTTACACTACCCCAGTAAACAAATCAAGAAACAAACAAACAAATAAATACATTCAGAAGATAATGATGTTCATTAAAATTATAAAAACTGTCCACTATGTTGCTGTACCTTAAAAGCTGATGGCATTGAATACATGAAGAATCTGCTCATAAGGACGCTATATCATACCTTTCAACCTGGAAGCATCAAAAATCTGGACAAAGGCCCATGAAAAGTAGGTACAACTGGCCAGAAATCGGAACACTAATTAACATAACATTTGCATACATAGTCATGTAACCCCCACCCACTCTAATGGAATAGTGAGATACCAACATGAAGACTGAAGTCACTAAATAATAATAAATAATGGCAGACATTTGAATTTCAGGCTTCATATCCCTCAGAAAATACATAATAATGCAAAACCTGTTATTCTAGCAATTATCTGAATTTAAAGGAGCAATATTTAAAATCTGTCCTTATTTTTGGGCCTTTGTCCCACCATTATTTTTGGCTTTGTTCTGATTTCTTGCTCTGAGAGATTGAGAAGTATGGTGTGGCATCAGACCCCAGAGGTGAAACCGAGGTAATGAAGCTCCTCCACTGATATTATGCACATCATGGCTGCCGTCAGGTTAAACTGATTCACACCAGGCTTCTGTGCTTTTACACTTGGCTGTTATCACATGATTTGCATATTTAGTGAGGGTGGGGGCTAAAGCAACGGACTTTCAAACAGGTGTGTGTGTGTGTGTGTGTGTGTGTGTGTGTGTGTGTGTGTGTGTGTGTGTGTGTGTGTGTGTCTGTGTGTGTGTGTGTGTGTGTGTGTGTGTGTGTGTGTGTGTGTGTGTGTGTGTGTGTGTGTGTGTGTGTGTGGACCCAACAGCCCCACAGGTGTTCGTTCTGGGCAGCAATCTTACCTGCATTGGCAGTACACATTCTACTCCATCGTGCCCTCCAATTGATTCAAGTATGTAGTTCTATATTCCATCTGCATTTTCAGCTGCTGGTGCTTTAGGGGGATTTGCATATAAATGCATTCAAAAAATATTAAAAAATGAAAGAAAACCAGAAACTGAAAGTTGCTTACTCCCTTGCAGAAAAAAAAACATAGGTGCGCTTAAACTATCCATGAAGAAGCATTTCCTCTGATTGCTAGTTCAAAACTTTCTGAATTAATTTCTTTAAAGCATGATGCTACAGTGATGCCCAGTGTCCACTGCACCCCTAGTTTTGATGTGTGCTTGTGATAGAATGGCAGGCATTTCCACAGGACTCATAATTTTCTCTTTGCAAAATTTGGTATTTCATTTCTATTATTTGTGGCCACCAGAACTTATTCGTGATCCCCCTCTCCCCCCATACGTCTAGTGGTAATTGCTCCAGCTCAGTCTTTGCCCTGTATGGGTAGGAAGGATAGGGGATCATAGTTACCAGTTATCATTTCAGTGACTGCTGCAAGACAGGCTGCCAAGACCAGGCAATCTAACAATCTCCAAAACTGTGTTTGATTTACGTTCTAAGTGCACAACACCTCCAGAGTGCTTGCACTTTGCGCATACGCTTAATGCACATTCCTGCCCACACATTATGTTAGATAAACTGGATATAATCTGCAATTGCATTACCGGTGGGGTGTCTTGAGCACATAAAACAGCTTTAAATACATGTGTCTGGTTTCCTTCCAACATATTTCCCCCACACCGTGTCTCAATACATGATATAGGGAAGTCAGTGCGTGTAGTAAATGTCCAGGGCAAGTGCCAAGAAGGCATAAAAATACTTTCAAAATGATGCTTTATAAATGTCAAACAAATACTAACCCTCAATTTTCGGTAATCGCTAGCCAGATTTCGATCATTGGTAAATTTAGGAGCAAAATCATGTAACATCAAGGATGCTGATGGTGTGCTTACTTGTAAGGTTTTCCCTCATCCCCTATTATCATTATCATTTTACTGCACTTCTCTAAAGTAAAAATTCTGATTGCATAACACCACAAGCAATTTGTCTGTATTGCAAGTAAGAAAAAAATTTGAGATTTGCAGGTATTTTCCCCTGAAAATTGAAAACCATATCCCTGCAACAATGTTTTTTTTTTCTTTTTTTGTTTTGTTTTTTTTCTTGTTTACGTGTGTACTGATCACAGGGTCACTATAAGAATCAGATGGAACCTATGCCCGTGGAAGCATGGAGATTGCGCCAGTAATGATTTGCAGCTGGCGTCTTTTATTCATTTAATCAACAGAGTATACTGCTAAAATGTGGTAAAAAGACAAGCCTCTGTTGTTACCTGCAAAAATACTTTAATTAAAATTTTAATGAAGCTACTCTTCAGAAGGCTGATGTAGTCCTAAAATACATTGTATGTGCAATAGATTTGTTATTTTGTAAGATTTTTTTAACCTCTCTAGGTCAGAACAGGAATGGCAAATGAGACAAGTGTCCAACATCTTTAACTGAGGCCCTGTTGTATACATTCCAAACCAAGTTGCTGACAGTAATCTCAGCGGTAAGGTTTACTTTTAGCCCTTACTTACACAAGTCATCTTAAGTCCCTCCTAATTCAAAATCAGTACAGATGTGTTCGATACAATTTCCACAATGGAAATTCACCATGGACCCAGTGTCAACCTTTCAATTACACATACAAAGGCCATCAAAAATGTACACTAGGCATATAGTAAGTCTGATACACAACAACATCATCACCCATGGTTTGAAACTCCCGCCCCAGTCTACAAGTCAAACAGGCAATCACTGCCTCATGAAGATGATGTCATCACACATGCCCCTGCATGTTGATGATGTTGCAGGATGGACTGGCGATGCATGATGACATCAGCTATAACTTAAAATTGTAAATAAAAATAAAAAAATCGGGAATTGAAGGATCCACTCAGAAATTCATGGCACCCCATTATTTTGGCCTCAAAACCATTCAATACAGAATAATTCAGTATAGTTGAGAGGTATGTGTTATATCTATGCTAACAAATGCTACTAGTTGTAAAAGCTATATTTAGAATTCATCAAATACTAGGAATGAGTAACATTAAATCAGGTTGAAGGACTGCAAGGATGTGAGTTTTGAAACACTTGTATGTATAATTTATTAAAAATTCCCCGGCAGCTCATTTTGTGGGCCTTCCCAAAAAATGTATGGACTGAGTTTACATTTACAATCCTGCAAATTGCACACATCATGGGTATTGGCAGGTGCACAGTAATGATTAAATAAGAATAAGCTCACTTTTTCATAAATATAAGGGGTGGATTTTAATCTGAGTACTAGCATGAGAAATTAGGCAGTGTGAGCAATCTCAGAACTTGGTGCTGTGTTGCTCACACAGGATAAAATGCTATTCTGAATGTTCTGAATTTTGCATTGTAGTATATGCTTAATAAGGTTAGTAGTCCTGAGTTGCCTTTATACATCTGTACTATCCAGTGAATTTCAGACGTATCGGTAATATAGGAAAAAAGGGGGATGCAGTATTGATCCTAAGATGTATGTTCATAATTCATATCATACTATTAAGTATTTCTTGTGGTCCCTTCAATCCAGCCACCATTTGTGCAGGAGGTATGGAAAGGAGATAAAGACTTTCTTATATTGCCCACCTATTGAGTCAATTTCTCTAAACTGATGATATTCCTGTTCTTCCAAGGGCTGTCCTTAATCAGTTAGCTCTCAGTTGAGCATCATGCTGCCCAGTAATGAGATCAGTCACTGCAGAAAAAAAAATATTTCAAAGCCTGTGGGTCATTAGACCCAGTGCACCAGAAATTTAAAATAGGAAAATAAAATCAGACAAAATGTAAAGCCGTTCATTAATGAAGTAACAACAGCATTCATTTTATACAATTGTTAACCAGGTAAGCCCTCTGGGCACAAGTAATCCTTTTTAGTGGCAACTCAGGAGGACTGTCTGGTTAAGTGACTTTTTTACAGTAGGCAAATGGATGTGGAAGGAATGAAACCCTGCATCTTGGGTACTGGAAGAAGCTCATTAATAGGTGAGTCTTAATCTTATATGCGCTTGCTGGCAGATGACAAAAGTGGAGCATGCATTACCTACTTAGACCATAGTACAACATGTTACTGCCTGTATGATTAACAATTAAATTAGGCAGATTTGTTGTAAATCTTAGGGTGACAGAGGTAAAACACGGGCTAGATAAGAAGACACAGAATATAATAGTCAAGTGAGTTCACACATACAGAAGGATACTAAGTGATTTTTAAATCTAATGTAATGCATTTATTTTATTGTGAATCAGGTCAGTGAACTGATCCATCTCAGGCCCTTAACTAGGTTAGAAAAGCATGTGCAATTGCAACATAAGTTGGTAACTTTTGTAGTAGACAGCTAATCCTTCTGGTTCTAGGAGTAAATTGGAGTACCTGCAAAAAATTCATGCATGCATGGGAAGTCAAATCAAGGTTAGTGGTCTGAATTATTGGTAAACAGACCTTAAAACTGTGTGGCCGATGCATTGTCACTGAAACAGTGTGCTGCCATATGGGTTATTAATGCAGATAGTCTTTTCAAAGTTTTTTTTAAATACATTGAAGCAATCTTAGAAGTAGTAGCTTTCCTTTTTGCTAGTGACAAAAAATAAAGCAACAACGATGATACAAAAGGTGTAAAATGATGAGAAAAGATTTGAAAGTTAGAAAATTGAACTAAAATGCAACTCAAATACAAAATAAGAAGTCAAGATAACTCATGTGGGAATAGGAAACTGACAGAATGAGATGCCATACCAGTTGCCATAATATAAGTAAGTGGTATAAAATGTAGAAAGAAAGGCAGGCAGAAGGTTGGGATCTACATGCAGAAGCCTCATCATTTCCAAGATGGTAGTAAAATAGTGCATGCATTGTGTGAGAAGCCAGATTAAATGTATAAAAATCAGATAAACAGGCATAGTGTTGATAAAGATAGGTGAGAACGTTGTCATAAATCTTCAAGTGCCTAAGTATAATCTATGTAGTACAATCAGGTGCTTTATTTTAAAAGGAGAAAGCTTTGTGAACAAAAGAACATAATTTGTGGATCGAAGATGTGTGGTTTAGGGGAAACATGACAAATGATTTTTTCTCAGGAAGGATGGCAAAGAAATAAAATAGTCTTCTCAAAGAGGTAGTAATATCAAAAGCAATAGCTCTATTCAAGAATGCATGGGAAGGTAAAAGACCATCTTTATGAGGACTGAGGGTCCTGGAATGAGCTATTATACAAGTAGGACATTTGTCTTATCCAGTT
>NC_056737.1:1780186457-1780286457 GCF_019279795.1 Protopterus annectens | reverse complement strand
ATATTTCTTGATTAAAATATTTAAAAACATTAGCTTAAAAAAGAGCCTTTATTTGCTCCTCAGCTTTAGTCTGTGCTCCAATTTACTTTGCTATTTCTTAGTCTGGCAATCCAGTGCTCTTAAATTGGCACAGAGGAAGAATTTCAAACCAGAAAGTGATCAATTATTTGAAACAAAGAACTCCCAAAACACTGTAGCTCACAACCAACGAAAGTATCTCGAGAAAACTGCGCTTCGCTCCCCGCCCTGCCCCCTATTCCCTCCCGCCCCCAGTGGTCCCACCTTTATTGCACTCAAACCCCTCCCATCTTTCCAATAGCCAACCACAGCGCTAACCCAACACCACCTCCTCCATATTCCCTCTACTATCACACCTCCTCAACTGACATGTACAAGCATACCTTTCCTTTGCTCACTGCATGCACTCTCCTTGCATATCTTACATCCTACCAAAGCTCCATCATTCCCCCACTCAACCACTACCACTGTACTACTACTCACACCACCACCCATGTCTCACCCATACTCAGCTCCCCTCCCACCAGCTCAAGAACCATCCCTATGCACCCCCCACATATTCTTCCAACTATATTACTCAAATGTAAAGCATCCCTACAACTTAACATACTAACCCTCCCACCATACCTATTACCCACAGAGAACAATCATAAAATTTCCCTTATAAACAAACACATTCAAAAACTGAGAAAACTAATAATCTCATGCATATCAAAACTAGCCCTAAGTGGAGACATCCACCCCAACCCTGGCCCTACCATCTCCAACCCCAATCCTCATAATCAGACTAGAAACCACAACTTCTCCCATATTACAGCCAATAGAAAGCCAAGTGACTTCCTTCTACTAAGCCTAAATATTAGAAGTATATCCAACAAAGTCCATGAACTCCATGCCACCATAGAATTATACTCCCCAGATATAGTCGTCCTGACAGAAACCTGGCTAAAACCTACCAGTGAGCAAATACTCCCTACAGGTTACGGCATACTAAGAGTAGACCGGCTAAACAAAAAAGGAGGTGGTGTAGCTATAATATTTAAACAACATCTAAACATCCAGATCTTAAAATCATCAGCTCCACAAATAAGCAATGAAGAAATAACATATACCAACCTCAAAATTAACCGAAACAAAACCATCAACATAATTGGATGCTACTTTCCACCTGACCAAAACAACCCTCCACTAGAAAACCTTCTCAGCTGGTCTACCCACCATCTCCCCCAAGAAACTATCATCTTAGGTGATTTCAATATTGACTGGCAATCTTGTTCTGGCAACAATCCAACCCATCATGTACACCTTCATGGCTTCACCCAACTAGTCCAGTCACCAACAAGGATAAATAAAAACTCCAGCAAGCACTCTACCCTGGATTGGATTCTAGTCAGTAAGAACCCCCAGTCATATATAACAGGCTGCTTATCAGATAGCCTCAGTGATCACTCCCCAACATTCCTACTCAAAAAATACCTGTACCAAGCTAAACCTGTCATCTATCGTCAAATACATAAAAAATAAACTTTAACCCACTCACATTCATCTCATCCCTCAAAGAATGTAACTGGCATGCTCTAAAGTACCTCAGTCTAGATGACGCAGTTGAATCTTTTAATACTACCTTCCTGAACATCCTTAATTACCATGCCCCATAAGATTTTCCAGAACCAAAGCACAACCCTCCCCATGGCTACAGAAAACCACTAAGTCAGAAATGAAAAACAGGGATAAAGCCTGGGAGCACTGGTGCAAAACCAAAACCCCGCAGCTAGACAGAAATTCCTAGAACTACGCAATAGAATCAAAAGCTAATAAACGGGACAAATTCCAATACTACCAGTCTGCCCTAGACTCCTCACAACACAGCCCCAAACAATTCTGGTCCTCCATAAACTCCATCCTCCACCCAGGTAAAGTCAGTACCCGTCCTCCTAACATCCCTCACTCCTCAGAAAATATTGCTACCTCATTCAACACACACTTCACCCAAACCATACTATCACTAGCTAAACAACACAACCCCCCTTCCCTCCAACCCACACCTTCAACTAGTAATCTCCCCACCGCCTTCTCTTTCTCCTGTACCTACCTCCAACATAAAAAGAACTCTTAACTAAACTTAAACCCACCAAATTAGCAGCAGACAACCTCCCAAGTGAATACCTACAAATCGCAGCTGATGCTCTGGCCTACCCAGTATCCATCTTGATTAACCGATCTCTGTCAGAAAGTTACGTTCCCACATTGTGGAAAGTCTCACATATAATTTCCCTCCACAAAGGCGGACCCTCTGCAGAACTAACCAATTACCCCATAGCTATTCTCTCTCCACTCTCCAAAATACTAGAGAGATGCATACATTCTCAGGTCTCACACTACCTCCTTACTAACAACCTCCTTTCCAGTACTCAGCATGGTTTCCGACCAAACCATAGCACCACCACTGCCTTACTCTCCTTTACTAACACTATCCTTCAGCATAAAAACAATGGCTATCTCTCCTCTGCTACTTTCCTAGACCTATCTAAAGCATTTGACATGGTCCCACACAAACAACTTATCTCTGTCCTCAATAACCTATCCTTCTCACAATCAGTCACCAACTGGTTTCAGAGTTACCTGTCTGACCGCCAACAATCCGTTGTATGGCAGAATGACATATCTCCCCAACTACCTGTCTCCATAGGGGTTCCCCAAGGATCCATCCTTGGACCCCCTACTTTTCTCTGTTTACAACAATAATCTAGCCTCTGCCACCAAACATGGCACACTCATCCAATACGCAGATGACTCGACCATCATCTGCTCAGCCCAGTCCCTACCCAAACTGCAAAAAGTCACACAGGAAGCCTTTTCCTCTGTTGAAACATGGTTATCCGATGCCCAATTAATACTCAACCCAAACAAAACTAAACTACTCATCTTCCAACCCACCAAACATACTCAAAACAATTCTCACTTTAACATCACAGCAAAAGACAACACCACTATATACCCAACTGAACACACCAAATTGCTAGGAGTGGAAATAGACAATAAACTAAAATTTGACATTCACATATCCATGACCATAAAAAAAGTCCACAAAAAACTAGGAGCATTATACAGAAATAAACAATTTCTCACCAAAGCAGCAAAGATTTCAATAGCAAATTCCCACCTTATCTCCACCCTACTTTATGCCTCTCCAGTATATACCAACCTAAGGCAATGTGATCTAAACAAGCTAGAGACCTGCTACAACAAAATCGCAGCATTCGCCACAGGGGCATCCTACCGTAGTCCCCACTGTCTCTCACTTGCTGAACTGGGCTGGCTTGAACTCCCTCACCTCCTTCAGTGGTATCAACTCTCACTCACCCACAAACTAGTAAACCATCCACTAAATGTCCCATCCCTCCAGAATCTACTCCAACCCTATCGCACCACCAGACCACTAAGATCCAGCAACAAAAATCACTTGCAGATCACTAAAGCCAATAACTCTGCTGGTGAAGCACTATTCTCTTGCGCCATAGCCAAATTATGGAACTAACTCCCACCCACAATTACCTCCGTACCATCATGCACCAACTTCAAAACTTTATTAAAAGCGCACCTAAAAACATGCTGGCTATGCCCTTGCAACTCCCACTCTAATATCATCCACCCATCCAACTACTACCTTTCTTTCACCTTCACTAACTACCTTGATGATAGCAAGCTCAGATGCTCATAAGCCTAGTACTTATTATACAGCAGGAACTTCTCATTGTTACATTTGTTAATGCCTGTTATGTACTTCACAGATAAAGATTCTAGTTGTCTACTGATGTACTATGTTCCTCATCTGTAAATATGTTGTAAGTAATTTCTATGTTAAATTGTTAATCACTATGTAATCCAATGTAACTACTGTCTGTTTATTTTACTGTGGAGCTTTTCTCCCCAGGCCTCCGCTGAAAATGGACCCACGTCCAGTCGGACACTCCCGGTCAACAAATTTAAATAAATAAAAAATAAATAATTTTCCTGATGAATCAAAGTTGTATAGCAGGGATGGTGCAAAACATAATTAAGAAGAAGAATGAGATGAGTCTTAGCAGGACTAACATAATAATTAAATGTATCAGTAAATGTTCAGTGCAAAGATTGGAAAAAATAATCCATGAGGATATCAGAAAACCAAAAACACTAATCATCCAGAGAGTAGTTACTACATCCTAAATTAATATTATTGTACACATTTAAATGACTACCCAGCAGCAGCACAACCATCACCTAGCATTCCAGTTACCTCACAGCAAGGGGTCAAAGGGACAGATGGCACTCCGCTACTTCCAGAGTCATTTATATTAAGTATGAGGTCCCATAGGAACCTGACTGGGTCCTCTGCTGTTTTCTTTGTATTGCATCTCTATGTTTTGTTGTGTTACAAGACAAATAAATACTCTGCTTTACTCTTTCAGCAGTCCATAAACAACTATGAGGCAGTGTTTAACATGGTTGATACCAGCCTGCAGCCTGGCTTCACATATCTTAGATATTTTTCAGTCTCTTTTTCAAAAATTGCTGTCTATAACTAATGCAACTTGGAGTCTGACAGGATCCATCACAGTAACTCTTTCTCTGGACAGTCAATAAAGGTCATTCCTACATGCAAATACCTATGAGTCTAATTGGATCCTTCCAAACAGTATTTTTTGCTCTTCATAATACACAGCAAATTCTGGATCTTCTTCTGAGTAGTCAAGTTCTTTTAGTCTAAAAGTGGATTGTTGTCAGCTTACTCAGAATTCGCTGCATCCCATCAGGATTGCAACATGGATCACTTGACCACTACTCATCTTTCTAAAAAATAAGCCTTCTGTGTTATGCATAGTGCTAATTTACACTTTTGTACAATGCATGTCTGTATAAGCAATATTCCTCAGAGGTCTAACACACTGTTCCTTCCTGATCATACTCTCAAAGCACGTTCACCAAAGGCACTGCACATTGTAGAAGATTCCTGTCTCCTGCAAAACAATTCAACGTGTTCTAATCTTTTGTTGTGAATGTTTCTGTTGAAAAGAGGAAATTGCCTTATGAAATATTTAAAAAAGCGCACAGATTATCAGGACAGATAAAAATGGTTGACTTTTCCTTGTTGTCTTTGGTATGTACACCCATTTTATATTTAAACAAGGAACCTTGTGTTCATAATAAGGAAGAGCTGGCATACTTTCATTATATTTTAAGATGATGTAACATTCTGTTGCTTTAGTTAAAACACTCGACTTGTTTTAAGACTTTAGACATTGCACGTTGCATGTATGACTTTTCAAGATAATGTTTTTTTCATAGTATTTTACAGACTAAGAGCAACCTTAAAATGAAGTCATTGTCTAGACTAAAGAAAACTTTTCATCTGTGGGTAAATGTACTTCATACATAAAATAGAGAAGAATTAAAGAACACAGTAGAGAGAGTTTGCCATTTGCATTTTCACAAACGTGATACATAGATGATGTAGTCTAATATATTAAGTTAATATATTCTTAGATAACTAAATTAAATAAAACTAGTCAAACAAATTAGTAAATAAATACTAAATAATCAAGCATAATCAATATCCAGGTTGTGACAATGATAATTGAATGCAGGCATTTGAAGGGCTGATCCTAACATCCCAATGTATTGCATAGCTTACTTATAATATTACATTTATATATTTATGTAATGTTAACTATCTGGGAATTTACGACCAAGAATTAATGGTATACACCTCTCAACCTCGTAGAGCAAGAAATCTGGACAAAGCCATAAATAAAAGTGGGACAAAGGCCCAAAAATAGGGACAGTCTTTAAATATTGGTCTTACAAACTTAGAAAGTTGATAGAATAACAGGTTTTACATTAGCATGAATTTCCTGAAGGATATGAAGTCTAAAACTCAAATGTCTGTCATTATTTTTTAACTTCAGTCTGTAATGATTTACCAGTAATTTGCCAGAAAACCAAAAGTACTTGAAATATGGAACAAAAATTTGAGGCCAAAAATGGACATTCTGCAAAAATCTGTACGGTTGAGAAGTATTATACTATGCACTGATAATGAGCTCTGCATTCCTAACTATTATTCCCTCAGTTTCTATAGACGTATTAAATGTCTGAGCATGTCACTTAAACAAAGACACTCATGGTTCACGCTTGTAAGAAGAGGTATGTTGGGTTTACTGAGTTAACAGATATCACCTTATGGTTGGCTACCAAGTACTTCACATACAATTATTTGAGTCAAGATCTTGTCCTATCTGATTGTGAACACAATTAGTTCAAAGACTTATTTGCTGTCAGAAGGCAGACAGCTCCATTGGACTGGACCCTAGGTTGAAAAGGGACTGCTAGTAGGGTGCCATGGCATGGTCATTGCAAATTGTCACTGAATGGATGAATATACTCAACTATGCATAGCGCATTAGGAACTGTTATGTCTGTTTCATTTCTGAGCTTGCTGTACCTTTAAGGTACTGATTGGGCGTAGCTATTTCATATCATAGCTGCCCGTTACCTTAGTTGCAAGTTAAGTTACACAACATATAACAATTGTCTGCTTGTACCCTCAGGATGTCTGCTCTGCCTGCTTAAACATTTCCTCTCTCTCTTTGTATGTTTTAGCTTGGGCTCCTGCCTTCCTGCCTAAACCTCTTGAACGTACCCACCTGGACACCCTGGCTAATTTACACTTTTGTAAATCCCAACCTACCTGAAAGGCCTACCGCTCCCTGAATAACAGTCACTACAAGGATTTTTTTTAAATATAAAAGTATGTGTACTGCTCTAACACTTGGTAGTAGTTAAATTGGCAATAACTAGGTTGCAGTACACTTCCCTGCTAGGACAGCCAGCAGCCTCAACTCCCCCCCCCATGCTGCTTGATTACCCTACTTTACCTTACAATTTACCCCTACCCTGACTGCTGCTACCTCTCTTTACCTGATATCCCCCTTTCAGACTTCTACTGCATTACACTGACTGGCCTCTAGGTGGTGCTCCCCTACGTTCGTACTGTCACCACTTCTGTATCCACACTCTCCTTTCTCCCCTATACTGCCCCCCGAACTCTTTCCTCTATTCTCTCCACTGTCCCAGGACTACCTACCACTCTTTACTTACAAGCGCCTTTTCTCTGTCCTTTTCTTTATAAGCCCCTACCTTCTGTCTCTGTCCTTCTTCTACATAAATACTTACCTCTTCATTATTCTCAGTAGTCTTCCCTCACCCTACACTCTCTCCAACTCTCTCACTTTCACTCCATATCCTCCTCCCTTATTCCACCCAACCTACTGCACCTTTTTCATCCCAAACTATTCTCTACCTCAACTAAAACTCTCTCTCTTAAAGTTCTGCTAACCCCAGACAAATACCTACTATACAAACCTTACAGACTAAAACTTATCACCTGTAATGTCCTAGCCTTATCTGGAGACATTCATCCTAACCCTGGCCCTTGCCTCAGCACAAACTACTCTTTCCCTCCACCCTCTTCTTCACCTACAACAAATAACACTCCCCCCCTTTCTCTTCTCCTCCCACTTCCCCTCTTAGCACTCTTAAGATCTTCACTATCAATGCCCAGAGCCTCAACAACAAATTTCACCATGTACAAGCCTGGATTAATCACAATCAACCTGACATACTAACCATCTCTGAAACTTGGCTAAAGCCCCATATTACTGACTCTAAAATCTTACCTCCTGGTTAACACATCCTCAGAAGTGACTGTTTAAACAAAAAAGGTGGAGGCTCTGCTCTAATCTACTCCAGTCTTCTCTCTCTTATTCCTCTTCAAATCCCTACCCCTAAATTCAAAAATTCCGAAATCACAGCAAGCCTTCTCCGTTTGAATAAACATAAAAATATCTGCTTCATTTCTTTATACATCTCCCCAGGCAACAATATCTCCACCCTTGAAGATATTCTATACTGGGCCTCAACTGAAATAAAATACGAAACCTATATTCTAAGCGATGTAAATATCGACTGGAATAAAATAAACACCCCATCCCCCTCACTATCCATTAACCTTCTCAACTTCACTCAAGTAATCCTTTCAACAACTCACCCTAACAAAAATCACCCCCAGGGTCCATCATAGATTGGATTCTAGTCTCCCATCCAAACAAAATCACTCTCTGTGGCACTATCCCCGACACCTTCAGTGACCATCTCCCTGCCTTCATCCATCAATCAACTAGCTCCATCCAACACCAACATCTCTACGTTCAAACTCGTAACCTCAACAGCTTCAACCCCTGAATTTTTTCTAACATCTTTAAACAAATTAACTGGCAATCTCTAAACACTCCCCCACTCGACAACGCTGTTGAGCATTTTAACTCTACCGTCATAAATACTCTTAACTCCCTAGCCCCTCTAAGAAATAAACGAATCAAAGCTAATTCTGCCCCATGGCTGACCAAAGAAACTAAACAAATTATGCGTCACAGAGACAAATCCTGGAAACTCTATCAGAAAAATAAACTGCCCTCTGCCTTGCTCCAATATACCCAACTCCACAACCAAGTAAAAAAACGTATTACCAAGGACAAAAAAAACTACTATAATAAACTTTAGTCCAACAACAATAAGAACCCAAAACAATTCTGGAAATCGGTCAACTCCCTTCTCCATCCCAGATCACAGAACAATTCCTGCCCTGACCCTAATCTATCTGACAGTGAACTGAGCTCCCATTTCAACACCTTCTTTACTGAATCCATAGCTAAACTAACTAAAACATTCCCAAATAGGAACCCACCTAACTCCCTCTTCACAACGCCCAACAACCCAAACAACAATCCTCTTAATTTCCATCTCAAACCTGTTTCCACCAATTTTATAAAATAGCTTCTATCCAAGCTAAAGCCATGCTCTAATGCCCCTGACAACATTCCCTCCTCCTTCCTCAAACATGCAGCTGAAGGTATTGCTCTCCCAATTAGTATTCTGATTAATAGATCCTTAAATGAGTCATACGTACTGAAACTCTGGCATTCAGCCTACATTCTACCTCTTCACAAAGGAGGCAAAAACACTACTATTTCTAACTTCTGCCCCATCGCCCTACTCTCTCCAATATCTAAAATTCTAGAAAAATGTGTCCACCACCAACTTTTGCCTTATCTAATTCACAATCACCTCCTAACACCCACCCAGCACGGCTTCCGTCCTGGCCACAGTACCATAACTGCCTTACAATCCTTCCTAGAAACTGTCAATCAAGCATAAGACTCTGGACTCATTGTATCCACAGTACTGCTAGATCTTTCGAAAGCCTTCGACACCATCTCCCATACACACCTTCTTCATCATCTGACTAACCTCAATCTCTCCCCTAATACTCTATCCTGGTTCTCCAGTTACCTATCTGACAGATCTCAAGCTGTCAAATGGAAGAACTCCTCCTCTTCCTTCTTGCCTACACCTACTGGCGTTCCTCAGGGGTCCATCCTTGGACACATGCTTTTCAACATCTTTATAAATAACCTTCACACCATCATCCCTGACACCACGCTCATCCAATATGCAGATGACTCTACCTTGGTCTGTTCCGCCCCCAACTTTCCTGAACTTCTGACCAAAACTCAATTAGCCTTTTCCACTACAGAGAACTGGATGCACCAAAACCACCTTTCACCCAACTCCAATAAATCTAAAATACTAATTTTCCTCCCCTCCAAGGTAACCTCCTTGGACAAAAACACTTTCAATGTCCTAAGCCAAACTAACACTGCCATTGAAGTGGTCCCCTCTGCAAAACTCCCTGGCATTACCATAGATGAAAACCTCCAATTCGATCTTCACATACAACAAAACATAAAGAAAACCCACCAAAAGCTAGGTATGCTATATAGGAACAATCATTTTCTTTCCAACTCCTCTAGGCATACCCTGGCAATCACCTACCTCCTACCTTCCCTTCTATATGGAGCCCCTCTTCTAAGCAATTTGTCTGCTACCAACACCTCTAAGCTCGAAGCTTGCTATAATAAGATCTCTAAATTTGCCACCAAATCCAAAACATCAACTCACCACTGCCTCAACCTACAATCTCTGAACTGGTTAGAACTCCCTAACCACCTAGACTATTTGCAACTAACCACCGCTCACAAACTAATATTCTCCCCTGATATACGCCCAGCCTTAAAGAACATCCTTGCTCCATACATCCCAAACAGATCACTAAGATCTGAACACCAAAACCTCATCTCCATTCACAAACCCAAACGTCCAACTGGCCAGCTTCTACTCTCCTTCTCTCTAGGTAAAAAATGGAACTCTCTGCCTCCTTCTCTTAGGACCATACCCAACACTGAATCCTTCAAGACCCAACTTTTCCTACACCTATCTTCCAAATGGAAATGCTCCTGCTTTCACCCCACATAAATTCTAGGGATTCCCCACTAAGCTCTCCTTACCCCCACTCCACTACATTCTCATTTATTCTTATTGCTCCAAAGAACCAGAACTAGCAGACTTTAATTGACTCCAAGCATGTAAATATTGTAATCATCTGAAGAAAAAAAAAATTCTGTTGTTAATGTATATAACACTTTGCAATTCTTGAATATATGAATCCTACTCTTGTATTTCACTTTGTAACCTTTAATTGTATTTTGCAACCTTTATTGTATTGTATTGCTCATGGAGCTTTTCTCCCTGGGCCTCCACTGAAAATGGGCACTTCTTGGCCCAGTGGACTTCCCTTGTAATCAAACTGATAATAAATAAATAAATAATAAAATAATAAATGACTAACCAGTTTAATACCACATTTTTGCCTAGTAGACACTAATATTTTATTAACTTAATTTGCTTGTTTGTTAACTGGACAGTTGGGCTCATCCTAGCAGTCATTTTCTGCAACTTCAGTTCACAAAAAGGGCAAACCTTAAGCCAAAGGCTTTATGCATGTGTGGTATAAAGTTAGCCAGTCTACCTAAGCTGTATATCTGTAGGAACTTGGAGAAAAATAACTGTACACAGCAGAAATCTATGGGAACATGGCAAGCCTAGCAAATGTCACAAAGACAGGAATCTATCATACCTGACAGCATACTTTTCAACATCTTTGCTTAATAATTCTGAATAAATCCAAAAATAATGTTAGAACAAAGGATGAAAATCAAAAGCAGATTTTAAATATTGCTCAGATTTACTTAAAATATTTGCAACACAAAAAGTTTTGCCTCAACATGAGTTTTAGAACATTACAGAGCATTTAACATCTGGCATTACTGACTGACAATAATCCTCAATAATTTACCAAAAAATGTAAAATAAGTACGAGGGAAAGGGCAAAAGCTATGGAGCAAAGTCAAATATGTTCTGCAAAACCAGGGATAGTTGAGAGTTAAAGATAACCAGCACAAGTGAGCTAAAACAACTATTAGACATTTCATTCTGTTATACTTTATGAATGTGGCAGAGTAAACTTTTTATAGTTTTTAAATGCTGTTTTCCTTCTGCCACTGCTCTTTGCCATGTGACACTGTTAGTTTCTAGTCCCTAGAATGAAATCCAATTTTAGTAGTGTTTGGGTATCCTTAACAAGCTTTTGTTAAGTATTCATAAGGGCTATTAAGATTAGGTCTTATATTGGGGATGTGCTTAACAAGTTTATGTTTTTCCACAGTTTAGGAGTGTAGCTGTTATGCTGCATACACTAAAATACAATTATAGATCACAGAAACCATTGACAACATAGAAATGTTAAAAAAGAGGGCCAGGGGGTAGCTGGAAGGCACAAATGTAATCGTCCATACTTTAAAGAGTGATGTTTGTGAGTATGGAATCATAGAATGACTATGTAAAACTGATACAAATAATTTAATAACTAAAATCTTATAAAACTTGATATAATTAGATAGATTGTTTCTTGTAGCTCTAGCAATTAGATATGTTGACCCAAAGTTTACAAGAAGCCCAATTTTCATGTACCAAAACCCATGAAAACTGTTCAGATACAACTACAAGTGGGAATTCCTCCTGTTCCTGAAACTGGGGATTTGCATTTGTTTTGTGAAATCACAAAGGTGTGAATATTTTTACATCAATATTTACTAATGAGACAGAGTTCTAAGAAAATTATACAGAAAATATGAAGAAAAATACAAAGGTCACTATTAATATGTTTGCAACTGATTTAGGAAATTCAGCCTTTTTACAACTGATTTAGGAAATTCAGTCTTGCAATTAAATTTTGATTTAATTACTTTGACCCAGACTTGTAAAATCACAATTTCCTAGCAGCACGCAAAACATATAGCAGTCATAATGTTCCATGATAGAAACATTCAGAGTAACTTGCACTCTAAGTTTCAGTATTGTCAATGTTGCTACTGTGAAGCAAAACATTCTAAACTGGCAAGCGCTAGATCATAGGTTCATAGATAAGTATTAGACTAGCTGCCCTTGGGAGCCATTTTAAGCCTAGTCAATTTTCCCATTTGTGCTTGAATTAACATAGCCTATTTGGTTAGAGAGTGACCTTACCCACTCATGGTCGATAATTATATATTACCCCTAATAAGAATAGCTGGGATCATACTATAGATACTTTGAGAGAACCCATGCAAGGGATTAATCATTTTGGAGCTACCTCTGTTCATTAGTAGTACAGGGAGCAGTCCTGAGTACATTTTCTGTTTCTGATCCATACGTCCATGTTGCACTTGAAAATGGACAGGGAGCAGCTTTATTTTATGTGGATGTAGAGTCTGTTCTAGAGCAGTGGTATCCTCTGTGAGATTTTTTGGTCCCTCCGAACCATTCTGTTGCTGTTGCAGAAGAGGTTTAGATCCATAGACTGAGTATTTCTGATGCCATTTGATTTGCTGATGTGCAGTATATCCATCAGCACTGGGTCAAACGATGTCATGTATGCAGACACAGGTGCTCTCTAAGCAGTCTGCAAAATACTTAGTATAGTGACAGGGCTTTGAGTCACTCCATGTAGGACATGTTGTTTAGGCCTTGTATCATTTAAGTAAGGTATCTCTGTGGGTGTTCCAGTTGCTGCATGTGTCTGGACAGATACATGCCAAAGGGGCATTATATTCAATGATTGACCTAATAAGGGCTGAGTAAAGTGGGACAATGGCATCCCTAGATCTAGACACAATCCCTTTGTTTATAAGCTGTGTATTATAAAAGGACTTTCTTACAACAATGGGCTCATGTTTATTTATGGGTTCATAGGTGTGTTGTAGGCTAATGGCTCTGGAGCCTTTACAAGCCTAGCCCATAGGATTACCCTGGCATTGTGCCACCCAACCTTAGTTCCCAGTGCCTCTGTCATGTAGAGTCACTGGAGTGATCCCCAGGGTGAATTTTCTATTTCTCATCCACTCATCAAGATTTGTCTTGAAGAGGGCCAGTGAGGTGCTCTCTTTTACATGTATGGGAAGTCTATTCCATAGCATGGGCAGTCTCAGGGTTATGAACCTGTCCCTCCAACATAACGTTTTAGAACCTTTAGCACTGTATATTTGCTGGCACTGGTATAAATATTTTCAGTTAGTACAATTTAAATGCTTTTGTGTATAGTTTGAACAAGTTAATAGGAGAATAATATGCTGATAAATACATCAAAAACTAAGCAGATGAGATTTGGGAGACATAAACTGAAATGTGAATATTTAATACACCACACAGTGATTGAAACTGTAGACTTGTTTAAGGACCTGGGTATATGGACAGATTCAACTATGAGTTTTTCTAATCATATCAACCAATTGGCTAATGATAGTTATAGAACTCTAGGTTATATAAAAAGATTTATAAAGTCTAAGAAATCAAACATAATGACGTCATTGTTTGTTAGTTACATTATTCCCAGACTTGAGTATGGAATAACAATATGGAAACCCTATAGGAAAACAAGCATGAACAAACTGGGAAGAGTACAGTGGAAATATACCAAGGGCATCTATGGATGTGAAAATCTAAGTTATTATGAAAGACTAAAATATCTGAACTTGTACAGTGTCTCTTACAGATGTTTAAGAGGAGATCTTATTTAGGTATATAGGGCATTTAGGGACAACTACCTCTGGGAATATTTGGTGTTATCAAAAATGACTAGAGAATCATCAGATAACCCTATGTAGAAGATTCTATAGGAATGAGAAGTGTACTAACTGGTTATCTGACAGAGTAGCTGATGCTTGGAACAGACTACCAGATTACATTAAATCAAGTACTAGTTTAGATATTTTTAAGAACACCCTGGACATTTATTATGGGAACAAGTGTTTTGGTATATTGGCAAGCTAGAAGGGTATTAATGCCCGTGCTTGAAACATTTATATGTATGTATGTATGTAAGTTATTCTACTGCAGCTTCTAATCATGATGATATAGCAATTCAGGCTTTATATCTTAGATGCAATAACTTGCTGTCTGAGAGAGCAACTTAATATAAAACAAAACTACCATCGACAAACAAGATTAGATGATGTAAGTTTTCAAGGTCACAATGAGGTGATTAGTATTAAGATATTAAAGTGTAGCCATCTGAAACATTAATGAAATTATATAAGGATAGTATAATGTAACATTTTGTTATAGTCTGGTTAAGTACATAGTTATAGAGCCCTTACAGACTTTAACATTTATTGATTGGTCTTATGCTTCAGCCTTCTAATCATGATAAAATGGTTTGGTATCAGAAGTTCGAAGTGGGTTCGGTCAAACCCACTTCAGTCGAAGTCCAGAGGCCGAATGGCAACAATGTCGAACCCAACATTGTCGACGTACAAATCTTGCCCCATCTCGATCCATGTTAAAGTCCATTTCGAGGTTTACGTCGAGTTGCATTTCAGCAGTGTCAGAATTCAACATTGTTGCTTTCACGGAAGTGGGCTGATGATCCCATCATTCAATGGGGTCTGGTTCAATCTTCTAATGGTAAACCTGATAAAACGTGTACAAGCAACCATATGAGGGGGAATACAAAAGCATTTATTCACAGGTAGTAATAATTTAATGTAATTTACAGTGATACATTTGCAATGGATCTACCTAGTTGCCTTAGGTGATCAGACAAGAATAGTAGCAGGAAAGTAAATACTATATCACAGGCAAACATTTTTTTACTGTTTTGCACATACACACATTATAGCCCGTGAATGCATTATAGGAACCAAACTTACAACTGCTGGAGCAACAAGCTGCTTAATATAGTCCCATGTGCCAGATCAAGAACAAGTCTTATCATACAGCCGAAAATAATATACACACATGCAATCATCTTTTGGAAAAGCTGTATGGTTGGAAAAACAGAATATGCTTTACTTTTGGCAGCAATGCAACTATAAACAGAATGGGCGATGCCAGCCAGAAGTACTCAAAAGTACAATAGCGCTCAGAAAAACAAGATAATACCACATCACATTTAACCTTATTCCATGGATATACAAATATTGTAGTCCAAACTGAGGTTATGATATTTAAGAGACATATGGCAGGTCAAGACAGTTAATCAGCAGTGAATCATAAGCATACGTTCCCTTTCTAAAAACAAAAACAGACATTAAAAATCATTATGTAAAAAGAAAAATCCAGTGTTCTCTGGATAAGATTCCTATATGTGAATTAACCCATAATTTTAAATTTCCCAGTGGTTTTCCAGAGTTCATAAGCCAACTGTCGAACTAAGATTCCCATAACATAGTTCTCATCTGCTGACCCTGTAGCACAACTACTATAATACCTACAAGTTGTTTAGGGACCTTTAGAAAGAGGTTCACTTGTCAAGTTAGGTTAATTTATTTCTTTTTCACTGAATTATGTTTCCCAAGGTACTGCAAAGACTAACAGTAAACCATCAGCACTAAGCCAAATTTTCATTAATCCAAACCTAGGAAGGAAAAAAAAGAAAAAAATCAGATAGCATATATTGCTTCAATACAACATCAGATTTTGGTCTTCATGCACAGATGTTTTACAGTAAGGAACTGTCTTTATTGAATGAGGTCCTCAGTGTTAGTAAGGATTGATTTTCTTGGAAAGAAAATATTCCTGCTTCTTTTCAGACATCCCTTAGTCCAAATAAAGGAAATAATAATAACCTTTTTTTTTACGTTATGAACTATGCACACTCTACTACTTCTAACCTATTGTAAAATATATTAATCTTGAACATCAAAATGAAAATCCAAACCTTTGATTGCTTCTGAAAATACGGTTTAGAACCTGTTAAAAGCTCAAAACCTGACATTAAGCTTATGTAGCATTTATAAAATATTTCAGTGCCATGGCTGTGCTCATTTTGAGTGCATTTCAGTACAGGTTTTGCCTGAATTGTAAAATGTATTATTTGTTTATATTTCTGCTCCACTTATTTAACACCAGATTCATTAGCACCTACACTACGTGTACACTAAGTGTGCACAATCTGTATTCAAGGACATCCTACCATATTTTTTGTGCTTTCTAGTCACTCAGAAAGATTACACTAAGTGCAAATGTAGTGTACACTTTGTGGTAGTCTTTATGAATCTCCCTTGATATTTAAGGCTGCAAAAAAAAATCAGAAGGAAAAGTAAAAGTATGATGAAATAGGTATGAGTTATGCTTGTATTCTGTTTACTCAAACAGAGTACATTTAGTGTAGGCACTAATAAATCCCAGGGGTCATCTGTATTCTCATTCACCCAACAATATCTGCATAGCTGTATTGTACTCAGCTGTACTGGACTACAGTGCTAAAGAAGACAGTGAGTAATAGGAAGGTACTCAGTATGTCCCAGTCAGTCTGTGACATTGGTCACAGGCTTTAGAAAGTGGGCAACTAGGAGTATAGATAAAAAAGAAAAAAATGACATGCTTTTGCAAGGCTTTTAGACTCAGTCTTTATGAAAGTGTGAACAGCTTTCCAAGCTGGAAGGCTCTCAGAGTCGGGTCTTCCTTCTCCAGGTTGAGAAGATTCACTAGAAAAGGTGTGAGAGTTTAGTGAATGCATCCAAAAGCACCATCCATAGTAGGTGTGCCAAATAAAGCCAACTGGAGGGATCTCAGGTCAGACATGAGACATGTTGAAAGTATTGTATCACTTAGCTTGCCTGACCTGATGACCGATAATGAAAATAGAGGGATCTGATTGGCACAGTTTAGCTTCCTAACACCATCACTCTCACTGGGACAAATGGTTTAGAAAAGAGATGGATGGATGGACAACATTACACTAAATGTAAGCCATAACATCTTTCCAGCATTATTCCTAGGTATAAGGCAAGCTTTCTTATCACTTCTGCTTAATTTTATGAAAAAGGGTGAATATATGACTACATTCAAAATTTTGGGTAAAAATATTTTATAATTCCAAAGTCATGACCATGTACCCTAATGATGAACATATTTTATTTATTTATTTATTTTACTCCTTTGTTATCTGGGTTAGGCAACTGATCTATGTTGGCCACTTTTTAGTCATGACTCCAGCCACAAGAATAAAACTAAATCCCACATATACACACAGGCACACAGACACACACACACACACACACACACACACACACACACACACACACACACACACACACACACACGGGTTACATGCAAGTGGTCAGCAATTCAAAATCGTCAAAAAAACAGGTGCAGTTGATCAAAATCCAGCTGATCACAAATATTGGCTTTTTTCTCTCCAAAATCGCAGTATAGTAGGGATTGGGAAATTTGCCCATTCCTTTCTGTAGTGCTATCTTGGAAATGGAATATATAATTAGTAAGGGGGCAGATGCAGAGGGGCTTGCAGCCAAGAAAAATGTTTAACTTTTTTTTTTTTTTTTTTTTATCGGCGATGATCAACCAGTTATGTTCAATCACATGCCAGTCAGTTTTATTTTTCAATATATGGACATATGTCTATATGTCATATATACAATAATTTGTATACTATCCAAGTAGCTAAATGGGTAGAGTGATAGCCTAAAGTTTCATAGGTCCTGGGTTCAAGTCCCTAGCAGACATAACATTTGTTTAATGCAATCTAAATTTTTATTTAATTTGAAAACATAACTTTTACATTTGGCAGAGCTGTCCAGTGCTAGGCACTGCTTAAATATGATTGCTGGCTGGCACTGTTTGTACAGATCTGAGCTTCATTAAAACCCAGATTCTGTGAGTATTCGCGATGCTCACCTTCACTTAGCTGGTTTGCGCAATGATAAGCAATGCAGCATTTTATTTTAATGTTGCTGAATTAAGTGTAAGGGCAGGAAAACAGCCTATATTAAGGGCCATAGGTGGGAATTCTTCAGCGTTCATTGGAGTCTATCTAACTGACAGTATGCCAGGGGGTGTTGGAGAGGGCGTGTTCTTTCAGGTGTAGAGATGGAGTGTGCAGAAGTCCAGGGTTTTTGTTGGGCTCCTGATACACAGCTATGAACCTAGGCTGCTGCAGGGTGATTACCAGGGCTCAGAATGTAAGGCTGAGGCCTGAGAACAGTTGGCCAGGGAATTTCTCAGTGCTACTGGTATCTCCCACACTGGTGAGCAGAGTCATCACCACTATGATGACCTGAAACCGCCACTACGACGACCTGAAACATAGAAAGAGTGGAACTTTGGACACCCAGGTCCAAGAGGTGATTGCTGAGCATGCCCCCGACATATGTAACTATGTCTTCCAGTATTTTACTAAAATGCAAGCTGAAGCTGTGCAAAACTGATATGCATAATGGTATGCTTCTCTCCCAACAGCTGCAGCTGAGAGAACTCACAATATCCAGTCTCATGATGGGTGCCTGGCTACATTGTGCTGTGAATGTGCTATGTACTGATATATTATGCTAAATGTAGTGTGTTAAAGAAAAGAGAATAAAAACTGTACTGCAGTAAAGAATAAACAATACAAACTGTAATGCAATAAATGAGCAATTAGAAGTACAGTGCAATAAATGAACAATAATGACTGTATTACAATAAACACTAGGCAATACCACTAACAGTAAGTAAAAAGGTGCACAGAAGGATTGTGGTGTCATAATATAATTGCACTAGAGCTGTATGCATTGCGTGTCTATGGTAAGGTTGCTGCAGTCAAGGGTAAAACTGTAATAACTGTAGAATGCAAAAGTAATGCTTGATAAATGTATTGCTCAACTCATAGTACAGTTTGAGGCTGTCTCCAGGCCAGTTTCAGTCACATAATACTTTCTTTTCTCACACTCCAGGAACAAAAGGTATATGGGTGAGATAGCCCACTTTACGGGTGGATATTGTCTGTAGGCTTCACAGATAATAAACTCCAGTACCAATAAAGTGTTAAGCAGCATTGTGTTTTGCTAAGTAAATCTATCTTTATATTTACATTTGGGCTGCATTTGTTGCATGTCTGTTCTAATGTCATTGCAGTTAAGTATAAAACTGTAATAGCTGTAGAATGCAACTGTAATGGCCTGAATAATGTATTGCTCAACTCATAATATGGTTCAAGGCTGTCTCCAGGCCAATTTCAGTCACATAATGCCTTCTTTCCTCCCACTCCAGGAACAAAATGTATATGGGTGAGGTAGCCCACTTTATGGGCATTTATTGTGTGTAGACTTCACAGATAATAAACAACAGTACCAATAAAGTGTTAAGCAGCACTGTGTTTTGCTAATTAAATTAGTCTTCATATTTGCATTTGGGCTGTATTCATTGCATGCCTGTCCTAAGTTGCTGCAGTCAGCTGTTACATTATTTGCAGATGTCCCCTGCAGTCACAGCTTTTGGGTTCTACTCCCATGCCTGCAAACTAAGGCATGACAGCTCTTTGGTTTACTTAATGCACACAAACATACTTCTCAACTGTCATGATTTTTCATAATGTAATTACAGCTGCCTAATCTGTCTGCTCCATGATTACCAAATAAATGATTATCTGGAATGAAATACATTTTCAAATCCTTTAACAGAAGACCTTGGTAGTTATGAAAATCCACATTATGTGAAACTGTTCTGTGTAGTTGTATACTTGCATTTGTTAGTGCTTGGCTCATACTGTCCCATGCTAACAGCTTGAGAGGTATGTATGTGCTACATCAACTATAGAAGAATTGTAGTCACTGTACTCACAACTGACACTGCACACCTGTAGAAGTATGTAGCAGTACTCTGTGTAGTAATATTACCTGCGAGGTAACTAATGTTATGTTTTTCTGTCTCTCCCCACCCATTATCTTCTTTAATTTATTATTGTTATTTATTATTATTATGATTTAATATTGATATATTTTGTTAAACTAACTGTTTTTTTTGGCCTTATGGTTTAATTCAAACTGGCTTGCTGTTAACATACTTACTGTTATGTTATTTAATCTTGTGTTATACATACTATACCTTAGTATGTATTTGGATTAATAAATATGATGCTCCATTCTGTTAATACTAACATTGGTTTGGTTATTGCTAACCTTAACTTATTGTTATAACTACTTTACTACAGCACATCAAGGTCCGCTGATCTGCCTACCTTGCCTTCTCCGACCATGGCACCGGATCCAAGCACATCTGGAATCCAGCATGGTGGTGCTCCCTCTGCTGCCCCTGCACTACCTGTGGCATCAGGTAGTACCATCTCATGGGATGGGGATGGGGCCCCCCTCTGGAAGCAGTGGTGGAGGGGGAGTTGTCACCTTTGATGAACTGCCAGGTTTGGTGCATGGGATTATCTACCATGGGTTTAGGCAATCCCTGCATTGGATGGAGAGCATTCTGGCCACCCTGGTGGGGCATGCTCACCTCAGAGCTCAGTCTCCACCACTACCACCCTTGGGGGAGTGACAGAGCAGTGCCAACAGTCCCATGGGTGGGGATGTGAGTCACACTGCTACCTTGTGGAGGCACATTGGACTAATATTCCACAACACCCTCCCCATCCAAGGTCTTCACCCCATTCTTGTGTCACTCACCACCCCTGTCTGCTGTCTTGTCTGTCTGCAAAAGCTTCCTCACCTACCCAACTTACCTCCCCCACATGTACCTATGTCTCTTCTCCAACATTCCACTCTCACATTAAAAAATGGGCACCTGTCCCAAACAAAAAATATCGTCCCATACATAGCTCTCCATTTTGCATACGTGTCCACTGGACACACATAATTTGGTCCAATTGGCTTAACAATGCAATTATATTGTCCTCACCCCTCTCTCTGGGGGTGAGAGTCCAAAGTCATCTACAAATTCTGTCAAAGTGTAGAGTTGTTGCTGTACAAGAAATGGATAGCTATGGGTCTTTCCTACACCCTTCCTGCACATACCTACTTGCCTTTCTCTATGTCCCCCCCTCCCTGCTTGCACCCCACACATACAAAATAAACATCTGTTCCCTATTTTGAAGCCAAGACCATCATCACCTGTAGACCACTACATTAACCTCCCACACCACATAGCTGTTAATTAAAAGAGGTGGTTTAAGCAAAACATAGTAATTGCAAGTTACAGTCATTAAGCCTGTTTCAGCAGAGCTGCACATCCCACTACATCCTTCAAATTTGCTGAAAGAGTAATGTAAAAATTGTGAGTGCATCTTGGAGTGTGGTGCAAGACTACACCACTAGAAATACAAACACAGAATAATGGATATAAATGAGGTCTCTAATAGCAGGTAAATGTCCCCTTTTATCAGCAACATTTACAAATACACCTGCTAAGGCATTACTGCCACAGTACATGTTCAACTGGGACCCTGGTGCCGAAATGCATCCATATAAAGTCATGCACATAATAATGGCTGTAAAAAAAGTATGTCACAGCTTGTATGTGTGCACTTATATCTTGCATACAGACCTGCGGTAACAGTGACTAGGTAGCTCAATTTGTTAAATGCCATGCAAACAGTACATTTTGCCACACACAGTCCTGCATTCAAATCCAGTGGTGTGTAGCATTTAAATTACATTACTGTGAAGGCAACAATTAATGAATGGGTTATGTACTCTTTATCCATACAATGCATTTCAAATGACATGCCTGTTTTTCACTGATGGAAGTCACAGGCCTGCAGATATAAACATACTTCTCATATCCCTGTACTAAAACTATAAGTGCATAAAGTGGCATGTCATGTATTAATATGTATTCACAGAGGATTTTAACTCAAATAATGCAAATGAGACCCACTAATATCAGAGTGCAGTACACAATCCTTTCAAACTCCCAGTTCAGATTAGCATAGCTACACAACTAGCATACACACATGAAGCCCCTGCATGCAATAAGGACTGCCAGCAATCATGTTCCAAATGAGTACCAGACTGTATCATATGGACTGACAGCTGCACAAATGGTGGACATAATGTTATATTTATCCCCTAAAGACATAACAAACATGTTGCCTACTACTCTGTTAATGATATCATTGCCTAACAAATGTACCTTAAACACATTTCTTAATTGGAGTGGAATGGAATCCCTTACTCTGGCTCCGTCTCTACAACAATGCTGACACTGCTCCCACAGCTACTTTTACAGCTTGTTGCCCTCCAAAGTGTTCACACTCTCTACCTCTGCCTATTACCTGCAACAGCAGCTGCAGCCTGTAGCACACAAATCTATATGTAAAAGTAGCTGCTACAGACCTACCCTCTGTGATGATGTAGTCTCCTCACCCCAGTAATGTTCAGCACAACACATCAGAAAGGGCTTCTAATCTACACAAAAGCCTTATATCTTCTACAGTGGTTGCATGTCATTGGCTGATAATAGTGCAAATCAGCTGTGTTGGCTGCAATTAGCATTTCAGAACCATAGATTTCTTAAGAGGCAATCACCTGCTAATGAGAAGTATGTTAAAAGGTAAACTTGCTGGCTATGGTAAAGCATTCTCTATGAGACTTTCTGCACACAGATCATTCATTTGCAAAAACTTAAATATCACCACATATCAACAGTGGCGTTTTGCACTCCAGCAGGTATGTAACCTTTTTGTTTAGAACAGAATGCAGATGTGTGAATATACTTATGGGAAATAGAGATTACAGCATTAAGTCTTTTTTAGAACTGTGATAATGACATGCCATTAATCTCCAGATTTGTTACACCTGCAGAGGATGTACAATACATCAATGGTGGAATATTTTTGTCAGTGTGGCACACTGATCTTGTGGGAGAGTCCCTTCATAGTGCTTGTAATAGCACACTGCTATTTGTTTGGCACTGTTGTTCTGGCATATTATTAGTAGGGTTGCCCCTAGGGGACACAATACAACAGACTCCAGTGTTCAGTATATGATCATATAGCAGTATCTGTCATGGCACACATGGGAATAGCTGACTATAGCCAGTATCTTAGTTGTATCCACGCGCTTAGTATGTTTGCACACCATAGCAGCAGCCTGCATTTAAAGTGGAACCTGTGTGTTGAGAGACAGCCTTACAAGACTATCTGCAAATATATAAAGCTGAGTATATTTTTCTGTATTATAGAGCTAAATTGTTGCTTAGATATCTGTTGTCTTACTGTTCTGCAAATATACAGAGATCAGTATATATTTTTTTTGGTTTTATAATTTGCACTCTGATTCCTCACATCTCTGCTGAAACTGTCTTCCCCACTCCACCCCTCATTTTGGTTTCTATACCTTGTGTGTTGTTAACTCAAGGTTCCCTGAATTTGACTTAATAGCAGCAGCCTGCATTTAAAGTGGAACCTGTGTGTTGAGAGACAGCCTTACAAGACTATCTGCAAATATATAGAGCTGAGTATATGTTTCTGTATTATTCTGTATTATAGAGCTAAATTGTTGCTTAGATATCTGTTGGCTTACTGTTCTGCAAATATACAGAGATCAGTATATATTTTTTTGGTTTTATAATTTGCACTCTGATTCCTCACATCTCTGTTGAAACTTTTCCCCACCCCACTCCCTGTTCTTGGTTGTAGTTTAAATTTGGTGGCTTTTGCAGTGCCCGCCCCACTGATTTGATCTAGGACACTCCCCCAGTCCCATCTCTTTACCGCATTCTACCTAATAAACCCTTTCTGCACTTGCTTTTAGTCCTTTTTTAATTTAATTAAATTTTTTCAAACTGTGTGTGGACTAATATTGCTACATACTCAAGTGTGCCAGCTTGCACTGCATGTGAATTGTTTTTACTACTGTTTTTGCTACTTTTCTGAAAAAAAAAATAGTTGTAAACCTGTTTCCTACCTTTCCTGTAATTAGTGTTCCAGATACAGATTTGCTGTATCCAGGACTATTTGTAAGCTTCTGAGCCCCCAAGCCTTTCTGTGTTGGAGGGAAGCCTTCTAGCTTATCAGTGGGAGTGGTAAACACTAGGTAACCTGTCTACCACATAAGGAGTGGTTCTGGCCTAGAATTTGAAGTTATTGGCCATTTGGGTGGTCTTCCATCTCTCTCAACTTTCTGATTTGAAAGCCTGCATTTGCACTTGTTTCTGTCCTGCAACTCCTGGGCCCATCTCATTTGCTCACTCAAAAAAAAAAAAATCTGCTTTTACTGTATTTGTGTTTCTTCCTACTTTATTTTGCTTTTGTGTCATTTTAAAAGTACTCAATTGTATTTATTACTGCTTGGTGTAACTCAATCTAAGCCTTTTAGTTTAAGCACTTGGGCTTCAGACCAGCTGTTTTACATTAAGAAGGTTTGTGGTCTGCACTGTAGTGGCAGAACAGGTAGCTTACATCCTTCTAAGTTGGGAACTGCTGATTGAGGGCTCAGTGTCTGTTATTCTAAAAGTGTATTAATTCTGGTTTAAGCACTTGGGCTTCAGGCCAGTTATTTTACATTAAAAGGTTTCATGGTCTGCACTCTTGTGGGAGGAGAGGCTGGACTCTGCCCTTCTGAGCTGGGAATTTCTGGTTAAAGGCTTATAGTGCCTGCATATTTGAATTGATTCTTACTGAAATTGGTACACCTTGTTTGCTGTCGCATAGACTAGATCCAGGCCTGCTGAATCTAGCTTTGTTTGTATAACTTGAGCAGTAATCCAGGCATTCTTTAAAGTATTAAATTGTATTTATTACTGTTTGGTAGTAACTTGATTAAAGTGTATCTATCATTCTAAGTCTTTTGGATTAAGCACTTGGGCTTCAGACCAGTTGTTTTACATTAGGAAGGTTTGTGGCCTGCACTGTGGTGGCAGGACAGGTAGCTTACATCCTTCTAAGTTGGGAACTGCTGATTGAGGGCTCAGTGTCTGTTATTCTAAAAGTGTATTAATTCTGGTTTAAGCACTAGGGCTTCAGGCCAGTTGTTTTACATTAAGAAGGTTTGTGGTCTGCACTGTAGTGGCAGAACAGGTAGCTTACAGCCTTCTAAGTTGGGAACTGCTGATTGAGGGCTCAGTGTCTGTTATTCTAAAAGTGTATTAATTCTGGTTTAAGCACTTGGGTTTCAGGCCAGTTATTTTACATTAAAAGTGTTCGTGGTCTGCACTCTTGTCGGAGGAGAGGCTGGACTCTGCCCTTCTGAGCTGGGAATTTCTGGTTAAAGGCTTATAGTGCCTGAATATTTGAACTGTTTCTTACTGAAATTGGTACACCTTGTTTGCTGTAGCATAGACAAGATCCAGGCCTGCTGAATCTAGCTTTGTTTGTATGCTTGTTGTTTGTTTGCTTATTTCCCTGAAACGCTAATTCCACCTAAAACGCGGCTTTTCAGCGCTTCTGTGGATCCCTAGTGATATCTGCATTGCTTACTGAACTTATTTCCTTGTTTCACTTGAAAGAAAGTTACTGTTTGTCATTTTTGCATTTAAGTTACCTGTAACATATTGCATTTAAGTTACCTGGCACTTGCTCACTAAAGCAATTATATAAGTCAGCACTAAAAAATTAAAAGCACTACAGCCTCACAAACTCCCCCTGAGTACCTTGTTCCCCATTGGCCCTTTTTTTCAATTATAAAGGAATTCCCAATACTATTCTAGTATGTCCAAAGGTCAGTTGTCAATCTCCTCTCCGGTCCAGCCGGTGAATCTGGGAATCTTGAGGCAATGTTACAACTGCCTCAGGTACACAGACAACCCTCTCCTCCTCCCAACAAATTCCAACACATGTGAGAGATGCAACCATATAGCCATACTGGAGGCTAAGCTCTCTCAACTCAGTACTGGCAAAACCAGTCAGGAGGAGAAGGAAACCACACTCACTACAATTCCAGTCCCACATAGGCCTACCACGACAGCAAGCCAAACACATAAACACACAAAAACATACTCGGAGGCTCTAAATAAAAATCTGCCTAAGCAGCAGAGACCTCCAAAGCAGACACCCAAGCAACCACTACCCCAAAACAAAACACGTGCAACACATAGCTTACAAAGCCAGTGTGCTGAACAGTCAAAGCCCTTAAGGCTAAACAACACACCTGATATACTTGAAATAGGAGACTCTATTGTCAGGTACACTGACGTCCCGCTCACCAGGCTGAACAAGGTAAAGGTCACGGTGAGCTGCCTGTCGGGCGCTAGGATCCACCACATAACACAAGCACCTGGTCACTCCAAGGCAAGTACAAATATGACTCAGTCATTGTCCATGCTGGTGTGAATGACCTGAGATGTACCTCCCTGGACTACATGAAAAGAGACCTAGAGGAGCTCTCTGAGCATGAAGCCCAGGCCGGTATGACCCTGACCTTGAGTAGCATCTTACCCTCACCAAGAATGATGCCACAATATGAAGACAAGATGATCAATTTCAACAATTGGCTTAAGGATTGGTGTCATTCAAAGGGTATCCAATGCCTGTCAGCCTGGGATGACATGCTCGACAAGCCACAATGCTTCGCTAGGGACGACTTGCACCTGTCACCCCTGGGATTTCAGATATTGGCAAAGGCTCTTGCTACCCCCATAGTGCCTTTTTTAGGCAAGGCTCAAAAGACAAACCCACTTCCATAGGTATCACAAGGGATAAGAAACTAAGAGTAATGCTACTCAACGCCAGAAGTCTAAACCTCAAGATGCACGCACTCAAAACTCTCCTTAGCATGGAGAACATCGATATCTGTGTAGTAACAGAAACCTGGTTCAAGGCTCACAAGAGCACCCCAGCACTACCAGGTTATACCTCATACCATGCTTTTCAGCCCCAAAATTTGTACCGAACCACAAAAGGAGGGGGAGTATCAATATTCGTCAAAGATACCCACACTTTCAGGTTGGTGGCGCAGCACGAAGCATCAGAGACTATCCATGTGCAACTAACAGTGGGTAAAACTGCCTTCCAGTTTATAGCCTGCTACAGACCACCCTCCCAAACCCAGGAACCCCACTTGGCCTTCCTGAGAACACTGGAAAATATGAAGGTCTCTCCAAACACCATTTTATATTGGGCGACATCAACTACCTAAACATAGACTGGGAGCATTACTCTAGCTCCAACACCCTAGCCCAAAGATTCCTAAAATTTATAAACTCAAATGCTATGGAACAACTTGTTACCACTCCCACAAGAGGGGAAAACATACTGGACCTGATCATCACCAACATGGGGACTCTATGCTTCAGACCAGAAGTGTATCCCTCACTGGTAAGATCAGACCATAAACTAATCTCACTGGATATTCACATCCCGACTCCACCCCATGCCCTGAAAACCACAGTGAAAAACTTCTCTAAAGCAAATTTCACACTCCTCAAAACCGAGGTGGAATCCTTTAAAGCCCCTGGGCCTGTGGAAAATAAGGCCCAGACCGCAGAATCCTTTATAAACGCATTCTATGAACACCTTCAGGAATGCATGGATCATGCAATCCCAAATAAAACCAAGACCCAATCCTCCAAAGGCAGATGTCCTGTCTGGTGGACCCCAGCCATAAACAAACTATACAATAGAAGGAGGAAGCTACTACATGATAGAGCAAAATCCCAAAAAGGGAAGGCATCTCTGATCAGTATTAGCAAAAAACTATGGGCACTCATAAAATCGTCTAAGGCCAGCTTCAAGAGAAAAATTGCACAGGACACTAAGGATAATCACAAGGCTTTCTTTAGTTATGTTAAGAACCTGGGTGGGAATTCCCAGATATGCTCAGAATTAGTCCAAAATGAAAAAAGTACACCAAACCCACAGACATTGCCAACATCCTAGCTGACAGGTTCAGCACAAACTTCTCCCCCCCTCCCCACCAAAAGGGCAAATATCTATCCCAGCAGAGTGCTTCCCCCCTGACATCTCAGATGCTCAGGTAAGAGCTGCCCTCTCCAAAGCTAAATACACAGCATCAATGGGACCAGACGGTGTCCCGGGCTGCGTCCTACATGAACTCCAAGAAGAGCTAAACCCAAACATAAAACTACTGTTCAATCTCAGCCTTACTACAGGATATGTACCCAAAGAGTGGTGTACAGCAACAGTGGTCCCTCTCCACAAAGGTGGTGCCTCAACGGAACCTGGAAACTATCACCCCATAAGCCTGACTAGCTTGGCATGCAAAGCTATGGAAAGGATCATCATGGACCTCATAAATAAAGATATTGGGGACCTACAGACACTGGATCCTACCCAGTTCGGCTTTGTTAAGGGCAGATCCTGCCTCTTAATCCTGGTTGGGTTCTTTGAAACAGTCACCAAGGCCATTGACGAGGGGAAGGTGGTCCACACAGCCTACCTGGACCTCGCAAAAGCCTTCGATACAATATCCCATTCGGGCATTATAGATAAGCTCACCAGCTTAAATATAAACCCCTATGTCACTAGATGGGTTGCAAACTGGCTCAAGGACAGAACCCACATGGTTAGAATTGCTGGAGCCATGTCAGACTCCAAACCAGTTACAAGTGGCGGGATGCAAGGCTCAGTCCTGGGACCTCTCTTGTTCAGTATATATTTCTTGGAGGTACAGGCCAACACGGAAGGACTGTGGCTGACCAAGTTTGCAGATGGCTGCAAACTGGGCGCCATAATCGACTCTCCAGCCGACACAAGCATCCTCCAAAAGGGCCTCATAGAAACAGACAACTGGCGCCAGAGCCATGACCTCAAGCTAAACGCCAAAAAGTGTATAGTCATCCCCCTTGGCAAAAACAAAGTGCCCACAAATTACCACATAGGTGGTAATCCACTAAATACAGAAGAAGTAATTAGGGACCTGGGGACCCAAGTTGATAGCAATCTCTCATTTGACAACCACGTGGCCAAAGTGGTTAGAAAAACATTTTATATAGCCCACCTAATCATGAAGGGATTCACATCTAGATCAGGGGAGGTCATCGTGCCTCATTACTCATCCCTCATCAGGCCCATAATTGAGTACAATGCTCCTTTTGGGATGTACCTTACCAGACACCTGCAGCAACTGGAAAGACCCCAAAAGTACCTCACCAAGAGGATCAAAGGGCTCAAACAGATGCCATATGCTGCCCAGTTAAAGAAACTCCAGCTCTACTCAGTGGCATACCGCCTGCTCAGAGGCAATCTGTGCCTGACGTATAAAGCCATGTCCAACCCAGAATTAATGGACATGCTGCACCTCAGAAAATCCAAATCCCATCGAGCTACATGCTCGAGACTTGAACCTCAGCACTGAAATAAATAGGACATGCTGGAGGGACAGATTCATAACCCAGAGGCTCCCTTCACTCTGGAATAAAATCCCAGTCCAGGTTAGGCAGAGTCCCTCATTGACTCTCTTCAAGAGGAATCTTGATGAGTGGATGGGAGATCGTAGGTTTACCCCGGGTATCACTTCTGTGTCACTGTTAGAGGCACAGTATACTAACCTCGAAAAAGGGCATAGCAAAATTAATTTAAAATGGGTGGCGAAAGCCAAACACACTCTATCTAGGCTTATAAATGCCCTAGGGCAGATAGCCTAGTATGAACCTATGAACCTATGAACCTATGAACCTATGAACATGTGTGATCAAGCAGTGGATACTGCCAACCATTCTGTTCTTGCTGTATCTTTGCATAGTGTATTTCCATGTATGTGATCCTGACATGTGTTCCCATTCTGTTGTCTTTCAGGAAACATGTAGCCAAGATACCATGCATCTTTCACAGATCCGGAGAATGATATTATACTTGAAGGCCCCTGGCAACACCATGAACTCCTATTGTCCAGGGGGAGGCAAAACAGGGAACAGAGGGCAGCATTGTAGACTGACCTTGTCCATGACCTGAATTTCACAGGTCATCAGAGCAGGACATATGAGCAGACTCAACAATGCACAATGGACATGATCAATGCTGCACACAGAAGAGCAGCAGATGTAGCCGGGGATCATGGCACCACCAGTGGAGGGGCTACAGCAGAACAACCACTCTCAGACACTGAGGAATTTCTGGTGAACCTAGGCACACATGACAGTTCCCAGTCATCAATAACACTGTACATCTTGGATGTGGGTGCCACAGTTTCCATGGTACAGGAGCATGCAGGTAAGCTTAATTTGATCATGACTGCAATACTATAGCATTCAGTGTGTCAGGGTGTACATACTGTTATGTGGGTGACAAGCCTCTGTTCTTTGAGAGGAAGGGTTTAATTGCGGTTTGACTCTCATGCTCAGATGTTGATCGATATAACCATTAATACAGTAGGTAATGTAAATGTGTGATATATGGACATATTACCTTGCTGTGGTGCAACTTGCAGTGGTACTGACATTACCTCTCCCTCAACTTTTCATAGGTCTGTCAGGTATCGGACAAGACCAAGGTTCTGCTCCTGGTAAGCATGACACTGTTTTGTTATAGATGTAGGTTTACAGCAATGTAATCTCTAAAGTGTCATCCCAGGCCTTTTGCCTAGATTGGCGTACTGTCAACATGATTGCCAACTGCACTAATATTTTCTGACAGTACACTTGTTACAGTCATACATATGCAGTGTAGGTGTGACCACACTGATAGATGTGATGGTATTGTCAAGACATTGCAGATTGTCATATGTGTCAACTGTGTAGAGTCTTCACACATGTCAGCAGTGTACTTCATTGTTGCTGATGATATTGTGTAAAGAGCTTTTATTTTCAAGTAACTACAGCTGTTTGTGGGAAAAGTAATGTCTTCTTGTCTTAATATTTGAGGTTGGGATTTCAACATGTCTGTAATAGTGCCAACAGTGTATACAGCTGTACATAGTTTGCAGCATAGTACTGCAGAGCATAATAGTGTAGGTATTAATGTACTGCTTTTTCCTTTCTTATCACAGGTGACAGGGGGGGTTGGTCTCTTCCCCTACACAACCTGATGGCAACTGATTGTTTTCTCTCTACTATCTCATTCCTCTCTTCTTGGTTCTCATTTCCCATCCCTGTTTCCCCTCTCCAGTCCTATCTTTTCCCGCCCCTCCTTATCCCCTCCACCTTAGCTAACTTCCTCCCAGGAGTTTAATTTTAGCTGGTGCTATCTTCGGCGCCATTTTTAAATCGGTAGATCAGTGTGTCCACTACTCCCCCCCCCCCAATTGTCCTGTGGTTGGGCTGCTCATCACTCTTCCTGGTAGGTGCTGTTTCAAAACTAAATGTAAAATCTGTACAGGTTAAACATTACATGTTTGTATTGTATTCTGAACTGCTGATTATACAGTAAGTTATATCAACCCAAAAACCAGAGAAACTACCAAAAACATATAAATAAAATATTGAAACTCATAGTTAGATTACACTATAACCTCACAATGCATGGAGACATCCACCCTAACCCTGGCCCATCCCCACCTGCTGTGTCTAGATCCCATACCAATAACCCTTCTAATATAAATGTATCAAATAGCCCCAAATTCATTCCTAGCCTGTCATTTAAACATCAGAAGCTTAAACAATAAAGTCCATAACCTGTACACCCTCCCAGAAGTTCATTCCCCAGATATATTATGTCTCACAGAAACCTGGTTAAAACCTACAACTAAGGACAATGAAGTACTACCTCCAGGGTATCATATACTTAGATTAGACCGGTCCACAAAAAGGGGTGGTGGGGTAGCCGTACTCTACAAATCTACCCTAACTGTTACCTCGAACACCTTACAACCTCCCCAACTTAATAATGCAGAAATTCTTAGTATCAAACTACAAATCAACAAAAACAAATACAGATACATTGTCTGTGTGTACATTCCCCCAGGTAAGAACATTAACACCCTAGAAGACATCCTACAATGGTTATCTAGTAACTACCCCCAAGAAACCATTATCCTTGGAGACTTCAACATTGATTGGAACACTGGTTCCTCAGACACTCCTACTGTACATATAAACCTATATGAGTTTACACAGACCATATCCTCCTCCACCAGGATTAGTAAATCCAATAGTAAAGAGAGTACCATAGATTGGATACTTATCAATAGCCATCCCAAGATGCATAAGTCAGGAACTCTGCCTGACGACATAAGTGACCACTGTCTTACATACATAATTAAGCTCAAGGCAGATAACCCCCACCAGCCCACCTATAAAACAATAAGAAACAATAGGAACTTTAACCTCACCTACTTCCAAAATGAACTCAAGGCTTCCAATTGGTCAGTTCTAAAACAACTTCCATTGGATGAAGCGGTAGATCACTTCAATACTAAATTCCTTGCATCCTTGATTCTCATGCCCCTGCTCACTTTATTAGAACCAAAACATAAATTGCACCATGGCTTGCAAAAGAAACCAAATCTAAAATCACACTCAGAAACAAAGCATGGGCCACTTGGCACTCAACAAATGCCCCGCATGATCAATTTAAATATCAACAGCTAAGGAATGACACTAAAAAATCTATCATTCTAGACAAAAAAAACTTATATTGCATTTGCAACAAAAACATCACAACAAACCTCAAAAGTTCTGGGCTGGATTAAACAAACTCCTGTACCCAGGCAAAACCTCCACTCCAACCCCATCTACGGCTAATTATAAATCTACGATGGACAGCGCAAATACCTTCAATAGGTTCTTTACAGAGACCATCCAGTCTCTAGCTAGCCAACTCACTCCAACCATCCCTATCTCAGAGACTACCATACCCAATATTCTACTCTCCTTTAATATTCAACCTGTTCCCACTCCACTAATCAAAGCCCTAATCAAGAAACGTAAGCCTACCACCCTAGCGGCTGACCTCCTCCCCGCAGAGTATTTGCAAAATGCCACAGACGTCATAGCATACCCTATCTCTGTCTTGATGAACAAAACTATTTCTGAAGCTGCCATCCTCTCAGTCTGAAAAATATCCCATGTTACTCCCCTCCATAAAGGAGGTAGCTCCACTGAACTGTCAAACTTCAGACCTATAACTATTTTGTCACCACTAGCTAAAAAATGTGTCCGAAAACAACTTATGCACTATCTTATTCAAAACAAGCTGCTAGCTGACTCTCAGCACTGCTTCAGGCCATTCCATAGTACCACCTCAGCTCTCCTCTCTTTCTCTAATGTCATTAACCACAACCGCAACAACAACATATTATCCTCAGCATTCTTTCTTGATCTTTCCAATGCTTTTGATATGGTTAACCACCAATTACTCATTCAAACTCTGAAGGCCTTCTCCTTAGACCACCTTTCTCTCCAGTGGTTTCATTCTTACCTGTCTGTAAGACAACAAGCACTCCTTTGGCAAGACAAGCTATCTACCCATCTACCCATCTCCTTAGGAGACCCCCAGGGCTCTATTCTAGGACCCCTACTTTTCTCTGTCTTTATTAATGATCTCCACTCAATCATCCCTAATGCTACCTGCATTCAATATGCAGATGATTCCACCTTGATCTGTTCAGCCACCTCCCCAACAGCACCTCTTACATTAACCCAGAATATTTTAATACTGTTGAAAATTAGCTCACCAATCCCTGTCTGATCTTAAACCCCAACAAAACTAAGATGCTTCTTTTCTCCCCCAGTCAAAGATCCTCCCCTCCATCCTTTACCATAAAATATAATAATGGCACCATCATCTCCCCAGATTCCAAACCAAACTCCTGGGAGTTATAGTAGACAATAACCTCAAATTTGATTTGCATGTCAATCAAACTATCAAATCCATTAATAAAAAACTTGGCTCCCTTTACAAGATCAAACCTTTCCTTACTTCTCATGCCAGAACTGCTATTGCTCATTCTCACCTACTCTCTTCTCTATACCTCTCCTCTTCTCACCATCTTGAACAAAACCAATCTTAACAAACTATCCTGCTGTTATAATCACATTGCTAGATTTGCTACAGGCTCAGCATATAGGACACACCATTGTCAAAACTTAAATCTCCTAGGGTGGCTTGAACTACCCAACCTAGTGTAGTTCAACCAGCTTATAGTAGCACATGAAGTCCTAACCACTCTGAAAATACAACTGCACTTACAAACATAATTAGCCCATATAGTAACCTCAGGCCACTTCAGTCATCTAACAGACTTTTGGTTCTAACATTCAAATCCAGTAACTCAGCTGGGGATGCTCTGCTTGCCAACTCCGTTGGCAAAATCTGGAATGTACTTTCTGCAGACCTTGCTCTAGAATCCTCACTTTCTCTATTCAGAAAAAGTGTCAAAAATATTTTAAATCACACTAGCTTTGTCCCTGCTCTAAACCAGACTAACATCATTTCCACTATTTAAGTGCTATACTACAATTGTACTATTCAATCTACTTATATTAAGTTACAAAAGAACTTATGGATAATTGCTTGCTTGACCAATGTATGTAACTTGTCTGTGTTATGTACTCTATGTATTGTGCTTATGTGTTGTACATTTAATTTCTATGCATTGTGTTTTGGAGCTTTTCTACCTCGGCCTTCGCTGAAAATGGACACGTATCCAGTTGGACTATCCCGGTCAACAAATGTGAAATAAAAATAAATATAAATAGTAAGCATGCAAGGAGTCCTAGTCCTTCTAGTGGCCCCAGCATTGGATCAATATGGCTATTATTATTACTTATAAAGTCAAGAAAGGTCTGTGTGTATGTGCTTTTCACCCCTTGACTTAGTGACATGTTGTTATTTCAGCATATTTTTCTACCTACAGTTGTGTCTCATATTTAAAGGCTCAGCAATTGTTGTTATTTCAGCTTAGTTTACTACCTAGAGTTGTGTCTCATCTCTAATGCTGCATAAACAACTCTTGGAATAGTACCAGCTAATGCATGTAATGAATTGCTGGCTTCTATTTGTTTAACATAATACAGTGACTTGCCTGCTACATTTAACTGCTATGAAACAGTGAATTGCCAGCAAATACTGCTGAATAGGGAACTGAGAAATGCCTGCTATTATGTGTTTAATTACGTCTACAATGAAAAGCCTTCTTCCAATATTTACGACAAAACATTGAATGTTTTTCTTTGTTTTTCCTCATCTGTTCATGTTGCATGTGCCTAAACATATCATATACCACAAGTAACAAATGTTATACTGATAATTGAATTGCTCTCACATCTTGTTGTGTAAATAGTTGGTAGCTACTACTGCATGTTTTTATACCTGCAAAATGCATTATTATATGCTGTTGCCTTTCCTACCTCTCTGTTTCACTCTTCTTCCATCTCTCCTCCTCATACTGCATCATTTATCTTTTATCTGTCCTAGTCCTACTCAACCTAGAGCTCAGCCTCTATGCCTTTAATCTCTTAACTTCTAGCCTATCTTTTCCCTCGTGATTCCTCCCCTATTCTGCCATGTAATTGCTGATGTTTGCCTTTTCTATTTTTATTACAGCCTGCTTCCTTGGGTGATCCCTTCTTGTATTGAATATCCCAAATACAAAGTTAAAAGATAACCAAGGAGCACCTCCCTCCTATTTAACTGTGAAGACACCCTTGAACTGCCTGCTCCCTAGGCTCCTCTCAACACTCCCTACAGTGTGAATATTCCCCTAAGAAAGGAAGCCTCAGTGTATGTAGCCTAATAACTCAATTTGTTGCTAGTAACATTGCAAACCGTAAAGTATACCTCCTGTGCGTGATAGTAGCCTGCCACAGCCTGTGTACCCCTCGCTCCTCTCTCACCTCTACAGTTTTTTATTCTTTTTCTACCCTAATGCTCTCTTAGGATGAACTAGGCTTATTTCAATTAAACATAGTATCCCCATAAATTTAAATTAAACCTACATCCCTCATTATACTCTCCATTTTGCCATATCTCCATTTTGCCCCTAGGTGGAAGCAAACACCGTAATATACATTTCGCTCTGTATACTCTTTCCCTATCTCCACTGTTTAATCTTCCAGTAAACCTGTTTCCCCCTACTTATTTTCCAACCCGCAATTCTTCCCACTAATTTTCTTAGCCTTAAGCACACAGTAATACTGATTTACAGAGTTTTACAAACACTTACTGTACAGCTTTTCCAGCTCTAGTCCCAGTTAATGATTGTTTTCTCTCTAGTCTCTCATCTATCTCTTCTTGGCTCTACCCACTCCGTTCACCCTGCGGGCTCACTCCGCTCCCCTACCCTACCCTACCCCCAATTCCCACCTGCCCCACTACATCTTCATTTATACTTCCAGTAATTCCTCCCACCCAATTTCCATACCAACCACAACACTTAACTTCATTAAACCTCACCCACCTGCAAACAAATTTCATCTATCATCTAAATGGATATGCCCATGTCACACTCCAACATAACCCCTTAAATCCACCTTGCTCTACCTCTCTCATAGAAAAACACACACTCTCCCCTCAAAAATTTTTTTACACATAATCCTGATAGGACCTTGCAGCTGTTATGCTTAACATTTCTCCTTGCTAAATTCTCCAACAAAATGTTTATGTATTCTGTAACTGTTCAATCCTCCTAGCTCTGACAGGCTAGCAGCAAGTAGCCATTGCCAGTGTGTACTCTATGATTTATGACAAATTGCTTATTTTTGTAAATATGTCCTGCTTTTACATTTTTTGTACATAATTTTGTGTGTCTTGATTCTTCAATATTTTAATAATTGTAAATGTAACTTCATCGTAAATGTAATTCTTGGAGCTTTTCTCCCTGGGCCTCCACTAAAAATGGGCTCTCCATTGGCCCAGTGGACTACCCTGGTCATCAAACTTAAATAAATAAATAAAATAAATAAATAAAATGTCAGTGTCTCTTTAGACTCCGATGATGATGGTGGCCACAGAGAGGCACAGGTGGGGATTTCAAGGGCTGAATTTATCCCAGGGAGTTGACATCACTCTTCTGCCCTCATTGTCATAGCACAAAATCAGTATGCCTACACATACCCAGTCCCCGGAGACCAAAGATACTGGGCAGTCAGAGGGTGGGGACATTGAACAGGAAAGTGTGGCAACTATGGCTCCAGTAAGTGTAGACACTGGCAATTGCCAGAGAGCTGGCAAGGTTCCACACAAGCAAATTGATAGGGGTGCTTGCAGGAGGTCTGCTGTCCTTCCACCACCTATTGCAGGTGTCACATCCTAGATCACTCAGCATACATTTAGGGTCATCATGGAGGCACATTCTGAAAGAAACTCCAGACGTATGCTTAGGGTTATGGCTGCAGCACAGTCTGACACCCGTGACTGCCTCCACCACATAGGTGACATCCTGGACTGGATCACTGATGCAGTGGAAAGAGGGTGGGCTGAGACAGTGTTTGTCATAGAATCACAGTGTCTATGCTAGAACATGTGGTTGGAGATGAGTGTCAGCCTCATGGGGGGAGGTCAGCAACCCCATCTGCTGAGAGTCCACATGGCCATCCACAGTCATGCTCCTGTAGTGGCAGTACATCCAGTACTAAAGAGGGGAGTGTACTGTCCGCACCAAAACATGGCAGGCCATGGGCTCATGGTCTTGGGCATCCCTGTGGAGGACATAGTCCCAGCAGACAGCTGTCACCATCAGGTACTAGCACCACTTCTGACCTTGGGCATGGAGGTGCCAGTGCAACTTCTGGCAGAGCCAGTTTCCGTGCTTGGGGCTGGAGACTGTGAACTGTCAGCTCTACCATGCATGGTTCAAAACTGTTCAACATACACACATGTAGGACTAGCACTAACTTGACTGTGTACACTCACACACTCACACACTACTTTCAAATACAGGTCACCTACAGACACACACAGCACATTTCCATGGTCCATCTTGCCTGCTTCCTTCCCTTCCTGACTCAGACACATGCTGTCAATCTTTTTTGGTCAGCCTAGGCCTCATGCTCCCTCACACAACACCCTGTGCAAGTGATGATACCTATGCCACATCCCTGTCATCCTCCTCATCGATGCAGGGAAATGAAGCTATGTGTCTGATGCACAGCATGACTATATAAATTAACATTCACTTGTGTAATGCATCGTTGTTTCTCCATGCCACTTGTAGTGGTTACTGACAGATACTGTATGCTGACATTTGTAATAAGTAAGCCATATGATTTTGTGTACCTTATGTTGAATGATAATGTAATGGCTGTATACTTACACAATGAAAGGTGTGTCATGGACCTGTTTATGTTTTTGTTTCAGGGTTCTGTTGGGGACACCCATGGATACACAGTGACAATAAAGCCATAGACATCACAGCACAGGATGGAACATCAGCACAGAAGAAATATGTCTACAGCAAGGTACAGCAGTCTAGGTGCATGGGTCCATAGCTTCACATGTGTATAACAGGCTAACAAAGACAATCGCATCATTCAGTCTACTTATGCATCCCTAATCTGTGAAAAGGTCTGATTCCCTTGATAAGTGTCACCAGGGCTTTGGGAGCTAACACATCTACAAGCTGTGGTGCTGGAGAAGATCCATCTACAAATGCCCTGTGTCCAGTACAGGCATTTGTCTGACAACAGCCATGTTTGTCTTGTTCTGCATCCCATTGTGTAACCTGAAGATGATGTGTGTCAGAGCAGATGTGTGCTTCACATGCATGGGGGAACCTGTTACATATAGGGTGTACTGTCTGTGTTACATAGCTGTCTCTCCAGCATGTATTATTTATACCACAGTGATGGTGTAGGTGTGTAGAACAGGTAAGACATGTGTTAGTCCTGTTATGGATACATGGGAGGTACACAGTGGGATCTGACACCTCCCTGTATGGCAGCCATACACATCTCCTCCAAAGCATCTATGAGACAAACTACACATGTACAGTCTGGACACAGACTCCATAACACGTTATTTGCAAAGTGTATTGCTGTACCAAGGAACCAGTGTGGTTGCTATAGTTGTAAGATATGCCTGTGTAGTGACATAGCAAAAGTGCCATTAGACACAATAATAGGTGTGATGATTGCCACATTCTGTATAGCAATGACAGTCTGGCAGTTACATCACAGACCTTTCTGTTTAGGTTGTACAACATTGAATGCATCCTCACATCTTAGCGTCCAGTGAAAGTCAAAGGCTACATTACTCTCGGCGTCCATAAGGCCATGAGTAATGGTTCAACTGTGTGTGGTGTGCAGACACGATTATATTTCCCAGGGGTGGATGACTTTACAAACGATAGTATTGTGCAGTTGTTGGCATTTAGTATTTGTCAATAGCTCAGACAACAACTGAATGTGTGTCTCAGGCCATCCTGGATAAATGCTGGGTCTGTGTGGGATTAAGTGACAGCTCCTGATATGCAATCACCTGCTAATGTAGTAAGTCAGAGGGCACTCATAGTGGCTGTGGCTGCAGAGAGGGAATGGCTAGAAGGGATACACCATTAATGATGTCTGGGAAGATCCACTAGTGATTGGCGTCATTGCAGCGTAGGTCTCCCAATGTTGTCTTCTCAGATTATGACTGTCAGACACTTGCCTACCCACTAGCTGACATAACACTCTGTAAATAACCTAAACAGTTTCCCGCAAGGTCTGCTGGCCTACACCTTGTCAGGTCATGGTAGGTAGAGCGAGTAATAGTCTTGTCATTCATTGCATAGAGTAACACTCAATGGGGTCCACCAGTTAGAGTCGGTAGGCATGATTTAGCTTTGAGCATAACAAACAGTGTGTCATCCATTGTCAGTAGGTGTACGATAGTGTTACTGCCCGTATCAATTCTACTCCTTTCATGGTATTTCATGTCACATGACTCAAAGATCTGGAGACACAGCTTGGCACTACATGCTAGTTGTCCTTTGTGCAGCTATGTATTGCATTTATTTCCAGCATGTTCCAAAAAATTAGTCATCCAAGGTGTCTGTACAGAGCACAGAGAAACACATTAGGGAAGTGCAATGTGTATACCCTGTAAAGGTAAGGTAGGGGGTTTACACAGGTATTCTACAGTTGGACACTACTGAAAGGACACTATTACCTTGTGAAGACTGTGTTAAGCATGGTAGTCCATGGAATTGCTGATGGCTGGCAACTACTACTGGTCATCTCACCGGCACCACTCTCACATAGGATACCATGCTCTGATATATTTTCTGTCATCACATGCAAAACGTTACTATGAAGCCCATGATTACATGCAGGATACAGCTTGTTCGTTCATCCACATAGCTGTCCCACATCATGAAAAGCTCTTAAGACTTTACATACCCTTTCTCTGGTAGATGCCTTGATTAGCAACCTGGGCACTTAGTTGGCTTTTTCATGTGTTATGCCTTCTGTTCCTGGGTTGGTGGCATGTCACTAGGGAACTGACAATAGGGGGATTAGTACACTGTTGTAGTGCCACAATATAATATACAGTGTCCACTGACACAGATGTCAAGTCTTGTTGTAACAATCAACACACTGGCAGTGAGCCATCCTATATGACAATTTCACAGCTAGTCATGCATCCTGCCCTTCAACAGAGTACAGGTGGATATTTGCATGACATGGTTTTGAGACCAACTGCAGCAGACTGGCCACCTTTGGCCAATGTGTATCCACCTGCCATATGTCCTAGGCATGTCATACTGTACAGTTATGTACCCAAAACACATATCTGTGTTCCCACATCATGTCACACAGCAACTAGTCTGCTGTTTAGTTACTTTACAGGCATCATACACTTCAGTGGCCAATGTAATTTCAGCAAAGTTGAATAATTCCTTTATGCATGCACTGGCATCCACATCTTCATTGCAAGGTGTGCCTACAAACACTGTATATCAGGCTGCAAACCCCAAGGGTGTGACGACATGGCCCTACCTTTGCAGGACCTGCTGCTGAGATGTTGGGAGTGTCCCCACCCCACTACTCCTATGACACACAAACACAACGTGTGACAGATGTGACTGCATTTCAAAGCTTGCTGCCATGTTGTCTGCAATAGCATTCATTACATATGGCAATGAGCATTATGCCAACATGCACAGCTCACATCCTGCACAACCTACACCCACATCACACACACCTGCATGTATGCAGCTCTTTACCAGACACATTGCTAAACAGACACCTCAGAAAATCCTGCCTCTGGAGTGCACAGTGCACATAATACTGCATACACCACTCTCTCACTGGTCAAACATGTGAGGCAAAACACAAAATCACACCTCTTAGTCAGAGGTGATTACATTGTGAGACATATTGATGTCTGTGTCAAGTGGCTACATATGGGAAAGATCAAAGATAGCTGTCTGTGGGTTGACACAATAGGCCTTACCACACATTGCTGCAAATCACGGAATATCAGTTCACATAAAGTTGACATCATAGTTCCTGCTGGTGTGTACGACTAGGGACATACATCACCGGCCTGTATGCAGACAAATGAATGTGCTTAGCCAGTCTGTGTCTCTCGCAGGTATACACATAGCTTTCAGCTGCAGTTGACCTTCACCTAGGATGATGACTCCATACTCACAGAAAGTGATGGCAGTCAATAATTGCCTTAGCATGTGGTGTTATTGTCAGGGGACCTACTGCATTTCTGCCTGGGATGCCTTGCTCAACACACATCAATGCTTCACCAGTGATGGTGTTCATTTATCACCCTTGAGATTCAGAGTACCAGTCAAGGCTACTGACACCCCCACAATGCACTGTAGATGACTGTTCAGGGAAAACTTGGCAATGAGAACACCATCTTTATATAACATCATTGTTATGTTGCTACACGGTGGGTATGGCAAAACTGAACCCCACTCTGTGAAATGTGTCCCCACCCTGAATTATGCAGACATGTGTGCAGTCAAGAATATCTGGTTCAAGGCTGTGTGCAGCACAACATTACCAGACTACAAACCCATCCACATCTTCAGACCTCAAAATGACAGTGTTCAAAGTAATGCAGATGGTGGATACATTCTCATTATGGATAGATACACATCCAGATTTTGTGAAACACTGTAATTTCCCACAAACACTGCAGGTGCCATTCAGTACTGGAAGGGCACATAATCAAGCAATAGCCGGCTACAGGAGCAGCTCTATGAATCCAGACACCTATTGTGCATATTTGTATGTACATGTGTCTATCAAGATATATTATGACACCGTGGTGTGGGGTATCACTAAATGACCACCAGCTGTGTTGCTTAGTCATGCTGCAGTTCACTTGCCCAAAGGTTAGTCTACATCCTTATCTACAATGTCCTGGAGCAGTGCTGTGACATCCCCCCAAGGGAAACCAATGTATTACATCATGTGTTTACCAATATGGGTGACCACTACAGTCCCCCAATGTGTGTCTCTCCCTGATGGGATCTGACCACAGATCTGTGTCATTAAAACTACCAACACTAAACCCCCTTGCAGACAATACAGACATATATTTCAACAAAGACATACAGTACCTCCTGTGGGATGTTTTACATAGCTTGACTGTGCCTCCTTCCTCTGATGGGACAGGCAAGTATGCAGAGCTCTACACCCATGCATTATGCCAGCGGTATTACAACTGCATGAACTCAGCTATACCTGACAAGAGAAACAAAGGCTCCTCATGGCACAGCAAACCTGCCTGGTGGACAACTGTCATTATCAGGCTGTACAATAAGAAGTGGACATTGCTGTGTGAAAGTTGGGGTGAGGCTGCATCCCCCCTAAAATGGAGGCACAATCTCCTCAGTTAAAACAACCACATCTTGTTGTTGTGATGTTGTGTAGACACAGTAAGTGACAAAATTACCCACCCACACAAAGCAGAACCACAATGCAGAGTGTAGTTACAGGTGTAACCTCAAAGGATAGGCCTAGATTGTCTGAAACCTCATACATAATGATGCCACATATAATGGGTCTGTACTCATAGCTAACCAGTAGTCTCTCAGGTTCTGCATCAACTTCACTCACCTGTTCCCACCACATGTGACAAATTACATTGCTACAACTTGCACCATAACTTCCATATCTACAGAACAGGTTGTAAGTGTTCTCTCTATGGAGGATACACAGCATCTATTGGACATGCTAACATCCCAGGCTGCATCTTACATGGGACCTGTCAAGGAATACTAACACCATTGGGAACTCCTTGCAATCAAACTGAAACCACTGGCTGGACTCCGTGTGACTGGATAATGGCAACAGTTATACCCTTGCAACAAAGGTAGTGCATGCACTGACAACCAGAACTATGGACCTATTTGCTGAATATCCATATCTGTATGGCCATAGGGGCAATCATCATGGAGCTGATCAGTACATGCATATGTGATCTACACACAGTTGACTGTACACAGCTGGGATGTCTGCCAGGGGTATCATGACTGTTAAATGTGGTGGACATTTCTGAGGCAGTCACCAAGGACCTGGGTAAGGGGACATCAGGCATATAACCCCCTGGACTGAGCCAAGCTATCTGACTATATCCCCCACTCAGGCATCATTTACACACCCACTTAGGCATCCAAGGTACTACCATTGTAGGGGTCACTAAGTGGTCCATTGATGGCACACATACTTTACATAGGGACATCCGCCTCCAATATCTGATCTGTAAGCAACAGTATTCAACAAGGCTCAGTCCTAGGTCCTCTACTGCTTGGAATCCATTTAACCATGATATATGCAAATGCTGAATGTCTGTGGTTAATAATGTTGGCTGATGCCTGCAAACTGTGAGCACTCATGGAGTCTGTGAGCTATGTGAATATCCTACAAGAGGGTATTGATGAAGAAATGCCTGTTGACATAGTAATGGCCATGCAAATATATATGTAGTATAATTTCTATCACTAATGCCTGTGTACCTGGTAAGTAACACATCAGTCTTAACATGTGATGTACATACTCAGCGGTGAAAGAACTGGGCACACAGACCTGGCCACAAAGATGTACACCTAATGTGCATAAGATCAGCATGTCTCCCCAGTGGTATGATGGGAATCATATGTCATAGCTGAGGGCACATTCACCAGTAATTGACATACTCATAACTTCCATGTACTTTTCCCTCAGCATGCCAAAATCTGAGTGCAATGGCCATTTGGTAATGGACCTTTCCAAGCAGTACTGGCACTTGCACACAACAGTATGGTCCCTCACAAGGGAGCTTCACATCTTCAGCATGTGTTCGATGGGGATCACCTGAGGAGTGTCATTGTAGTCCCATTGAACACATGCTGAAGATGATCCCTATTGAACTTCAAATCTTCAGCATGTGTTCAATGGAGATAACATTCAGCATATGTTCACTGGGGCTACAATGACACTCATTTCAGATGATCCCCATTGAACACATGCTGAAGACATGAAGTTCCCTTGTGTGCAATGGGGATCGGCTACAATGACACGCATTTCAGACACAGCCACTCACACAAACATGGCTACATTTAAGGATAGCACCACTTCCAATTACTGCTTAAAGAACACAGCACACACATAGTGGAAGTTGGCTGTATGTAGATTAAAACACTTGCCTATGTAATGGTACACACTACAGGTCACATTACATGATGCACACAACACACCTCATGTCTGATAGTAGTATCATTTTAGAACATATTCTTGATGACATCAGCAGGCCTAGTTGTCATCAGGCATTTGGAGGGCCACATCACCTGCTACAAATAAAATTCTGCAGAACCCAACCTCTTTCTAAGTTGTTGAGACCATCACATTTATGCCATATAGACATACACACACACACACACACACACACACACACACACACACACACACACACACTAACTGGCCTAAACTGAGATTAGAACCCCAACTTATCTAGTCTTACACACTATAGATGACAGCACTTATCACATGCACCACAGCTTAAATCTAGCATTATAATAGCAGCTGGTAGTCTTAAGATACATGGCATCAGCAGGCCTTGTAGAAGAGGGGTAGTTTGGAAGCCAGCAGCAATGTACAGGGCCAAAAAATGCAGAACTATTGCAGGTTGATAGTCAGTAAGGCTTTCTCAGTTGTTTGGCAGGGGGATACGCACACACGCATGCACACACACACACACACACACACACACACACACACACACACACACACACACACACACACACACACACACACACGCACACAAAGACACACACACACACACACACACACACACACACACACACACACACACACACACACACACACACACACACACACACACACACACACACACACACACACACACACACACACACACACACACACACACACACACACACACACACACACACACCAAGTGGCCTGTATTGAGATTAAAAGCTCTACTTATCTAGTTTTACACAGTATAGATCACAGCAATTACCACATGTGCCACGGCATAAGTCTAACATTAAAATGGCAGCGGGTAATCTTAAGGTAGATGACATCAGCAGACCTTCTAGAAGATGGCAGTTTGAAAGCCAGCAGCAACTTACAGGGCCAAAAAGTGTAGAACCATTGCAGGTTAATAATCGATGAGGGATTCTCAGTTGTTTGGTAGGGGAACATATACACATATACCACAAGCAGCCTGCATTGAGTTTAGAACCCCTACTTATCTAGTCTTACAGACTGTAGATCAGAGTGTAAAATGTGTGTGCTCATATCTTTAAGAAGCATGTGAGGCTGTACATGCACGTATATAACCCACACAGGTGCATAACATTAGTGCCATTTTGAAATTGCAGCTAGGGAGTAAGCATGTATGATCATAGTCATTAATTGTATATAAGTTACCTAAGTTACAGTCTATAGTCAGCAATTGTAATGTGTTTGTATATAGTAAATATGCTTGAACAGAACCCACAAGATTCATTTATCCGTCTCCTAACACAAAAGCAACACAGTGTCAGAACTGGGATGGAAGAGAGAAGAACCAAACCATGAGATATAAAGATGACAGCAAAGGTAAAACCGAGAGAAAACAGTAAAAACATAGCCAGAAAGAATCAAAGGTAATGAGAAATAAAACAAATTATTTACTCGATCCATAAGACAATAAAGGGGCATTACAAGGGCACAAACCACATTATCAGGCAAGCTGAAAGTATGAAAAATTTGTTTAATAAAGAAAATGTTTAAGATAAAAATATTCGACGAAACAATTAACTGTAAAGCAAAACAAGTATGTTTAAAGTGAAACAAGTGTGTTTGAGGCAAAGATGGGCATGTTTAGAGTAAAATGAGCAGAAGAAAAGTACATTAGGCATAAAAAGGCCTTAAATGAGCAAAAAGATTACAATAGAAAAGAAAAGGGCACATTAAGCAAAATAAAGCAAGGCGACTGCATGTGTTTGGGCAAAGTGCTGTGTTTGGGCTTAACTATGACCTTGTATTGTATCACAGGCATAACTAAAGTTATTTGAAGTATCTGAGAGCATGTAAAAGGGCTTACAGTGTGTGCTTATTACTGTGCATGTATTTCAAAGAGTTCATTGTGTGAAAAGTGCAACTATTTCATGCAATCTGGTCGTCTAATGTTATAAACATTAGTATACAACAGAAGGAAGAAACTGTTGCAGAAAAGAGGAAAATCCCAGGATGCAAAAACTCCCTCACTAGCCTCAGTAAGAAGTTGAGATCCCTCATAAAATCCTCAAAAGCTAGTTATGAAAATAAAATTGCCAAAGATTCCAAAGACAACCACAAGGCATTCTATAGTTATGTCAATAATCTAAATGGTAATGCTCACATCTGCTCTGAGATACAACAGAATGGCATTAAATATACTGATCCCAAGGATATTGCCAATATCCTGGCAGATCAATTTAGTGCCAACCTCACCCCCCTCACACCCCCTAAAGGGCCCATCTCAATACCAAAAGATAGCCAAATTCTGATAATCACGGCCACACAGGTAGAAACCGCACTCTCCAAAGCTAAGAATACAGCATCCATGGGACCAGATGACATTACAGGCTGTGTACTACATGAACTACAAAATGAACTGGCACCTCACCTAAGTGTCATGTTTAATCATAGCCTCACTTCAGGCTTCGTGCCCACTGAGTGGCGCACAGCTACAGTTATCCCGCTCCACAAGGGAGGATCCGCCTTAGATCCCAGGAACTACCGTCCCATCAGTCTGACAAGCCTGATCTGCAAGGGCATGGAACGCATTATCATGGAACTTATAAACAAAGACATTGGCAACCTTCAAACACTGGACCCCACCCAGTTTGGGTTTGTGAAGGGCCGCTCTTGTCTCCTGAATCTGATTGACTTCTTCGAATCAGTCTCCAGAGCTGTGGATGAGGGTAAAGTGGTCCACACAGCCTATCTGGACCTCACCAAGGCCTTTGACACCATCCCCCACTCTGGAATCATAGATAAACTTACTAAGCTGGACATAAATCCCTACGTCACTCGATGGGTTGCCAACTGGCTTACTGACAGAACCCAGACTGTAAAAGTAGCCGACTCCAAATCCAGCTCCAGACAAGTGACAAGTGGAGTACCTCAGAGTTCAGTCCTGGGACCACTCTTGTTTGGCATCTACTTCTCTGAAGTACAGGCCAACACTAAGGGACTCTGGCTAACAAAGTTTGCAGATGATTGCAAACTGGGAGCCATTATTGAATCCCCAAATTATGTGGATATTCTACAAAAAGGCCTTACAGAAACAGATGCCTGGTGCCAGAGCCATGGGTTCAAGCTTAATGCCAAGAAATGTATAGTTATCCCCATTGGAAAAAAACATGTACCCATGAATTACCACATAGGTGGCAGGATGCTAAACATCGAAAGTGTGATGAGAGACTTAGGGACACAGGTGAACAATGGTCTCACTTTCAATAACCACATCACCACAACAGTCAGGAAATCCTTCTATGTGGCACACCTCATCACTAAGGGCTTTTCATCCAGAAAAAAGGAGGTCATTGTCCCACTGTACTCATCCCTCATTAGACCCATTATAGAGTATAATGCCTCGTTTGGTATGTACCTCACAAGACATCTGCAACAGCTGGAAAAGTCACAGAAATACCTCACTAAAAGAATCAAAGGCCTAAAGCAGATGCCATATGCTGACCATCTAAAAAAACTCCAACTATACTCTGTGACATATTGTCTACTCAGAGGCGATCTCTGCTTAACATACAAGGCCATGTCAAATCCTGAGCTGTTGGACATGCTCCAGTTAAAGAAATCCCAATCCCCCAGAGCTACATGCTCCAGAGATCTAAACCTTGTCATCACAATGAACAAAACATGCAGGAGGGATAGGTTCCTGACCCAGAGACTCACCATACTCTGGAATAGACTGCCCATACATGTCAAGCAGACTGCCTCACTGGCCCTCTTCAAAAGGAACCTTGATGATTGGATGGGAGATAGGAAATTCACCCCAGGAATCATGTCAGTCCCCCTGTTAGATGGGGGCCCAGAGAAGTAAATATTGTAAGAAGAAATATCCAGGGAATTGTTATGGCTAGGCTTGCATAGGCCCTAGGGCTGATAGCCTAGTACCAACCTATGAACCTATGAACCTATAATCCAGTCAAAGTATAGCTATTTCGAAAAAGTTCTTGTGCTGGGTGTGTCTATTCACAAAGTGCCACCATTACAGAGTGCTTTTTGTACTGTAAAGAGTCACCTAGCAAGGTACCACCATTTTTGGGGACATTTCAGTGTACTGTGTGCAGTTATTCGCAAAATAAAATTACCTCAAAAGCTATTGAGTTTTGAGCAACATATTGTGAAGCTGCTTGACATGTTTTTCACACTGATAAGAGGTGTTTTCTTGCAAAAAATGACATTACAAGTGTATTATAGTGCTCGTGAGTTATTCAGTCACATTATAAAGTTCTCAAATGTTTCTTAAAGTGATAACTTTAACAAGTGATGGTAAATAACTTTAGTATGTCTGCCTTTACCAATAAGCTTCACAAGTGATGATAAATTACTTTAGCATTTCTGCCTTTACTGTTAATTTCTTTATTTAACATTTGTTTACCGAGAAAGTCTGACTTGGAATTAAGCCAATTTTCAGTGAAGGCTAGGGGAGAAATGCTCTAGACGCATGCCTTTTGATAATATTTCAAAAGCATTTAGAAGTTATTTCACAAATTTCAGTAAAATATCAAAAATGTATTTCACAAAGTTCAGTAAAGTATCAAAAAGTTATTTTGCAAAGTTCAGTAGATTATCAAAAAGCCAGAGAAGTTTATTTTGCAAAGTCCAGTTATTCAAAAGTACTACAAGTTCATTCATTCACATAATTCTGACTAACGAGAATATAACTTCAGAGCACAAAGACATTGGACAAGTTCTGTTTATGCCAGAAACTTCTGCATATATGTATGTGTGTATATTCATGCTTATTTGCAAAAAAACCCTTTGCTGGTATGTATTAATATGGCAGATGGATTTCAAAAAACCCTACAACTTGTGTTTGATCAGAATGTTGCAGAGAACTGGAGAATATTTGAACAAGAATATAATATTTTCATAAAAGCAGCTTATGCAGATAGAGATACATGCACCAGGGCATTAATTTTGCTAAACTTAGCAGGGTCAGAGGCCATAGAAAGATGTATGATGTATGCACCAGCAGTATATGAAGGAGAAGATGCAGACCACCATATTGCTGTATAAGCTGAATCAAGGGAAGACCCCGAGTATTTGAAGCACAAGTCTAGAGAGATGTGCAACCCCCAGATGAATGTTACATTAGAGAGGCATTTGTTTTACACTAGAGATCAGAAACCAGGGGAAACATTTGCAGCTTATATAACTTACTTGGGAAACAAATGTGTCAGTTTGGTGATCTAAAAGATAAGATGATAAAGGACAGGCTTGTATGTGCTATTCAAAACTCGAACTGCAAACTAGGAAAACAAGGAGAACAGGAGCAGTCAACTTTCGCCAAAAAAACAGTAAGCCACAGGACGAACAAAACTTTATTGTGAAGCACTTTTCGTCTGCTTAAGAAGCAGACTTCTTCAGACACAGTCTTCTTAAGCAGAAGAAAAGCGCTTCACAATAAAGTTTTGTTCGTCCTGTGGCTCACTGTTTTTTTTGGCGAAAGTTGACTGCTCCTGTTCTCCTTGTTTTCCTTGTATGTGGTATTAATAGTGCTGCTGTCAGAAAGCTATTACTTCATGATAGTGATTTAAAGTTGAGCAAAGCCATAGAGGTCTGTCAAATCCATGAGGTGACAGAAAAACATGCAAGTATGCTTGTGAGTGACAAAAGCATGGGTTCAGTTGGCTCCAAAGCACATGTGGACAGTATGCAACATGTGACAAACAAGAAAAGGCCTAAGCACATGGCAGTTACAGGATTTTCAAAGAAGCCACAAGATTTTCTAGAAAGTTAGCATAGCCAGCTCAGTGCAACACAAAAGTGAATCAGCAAAACCCAGATCTAGCTTTATTGTTAACTGTTGCAATAGTGGTGTGAATCATGAGCCGAAAAGAGAGAAGTGCTTAAAATTTGGTCAGCAATGTCACAAGTATAAAAAATGGAACCATTTCCAAAAGTTTTATAAATCAAGTAAGCCTCACACAGTTGTAAAGAAAGGTCACACAAAAAGCAAGTTGATCAAGTAGAGCCAAAACAGTCAGCTTTCTATGTAGATGGTGTATCAGTGCTTGGTGAAAGAGTTGATGTAATAAACTTATTAATAAAAAATGAAGTGTTTTGTACAGTCCAGATTAATGGAAAATCTGCAGAGCTCAAAGTAGACACTGGGTCAAAGTGTAATGTTATATCAATGGATACTTTTGAAAATGTGAGAACTAACGAACAACTCAATGTAACCAGTAGTGTGAGTTGTGTTGCTTATGAAGGTAAAGAAATTCAAACCAAAGGTTCAGTGATACTTTCATGTTATTTGGCTGAGAACTGTTACAAGTTGTTATTCTACATAGTCCGAAGGCCAGTGCACTCTTTATTGGGTCTCAAAGACAGTTTAAGAATGAATCTGCTTTCTTTTGCTAAAGCAGTTTATCATGTAAATATAGTTCCAAGTTCCAGTTTCTCCAAAGCCATTGTCTCAGAGTACGCTGATGTTTTCAATGACAAATTGAGCAAGCTTCCATTTGTATATTCCATGAAGTTAGACCCAGAGATCATTCCAGTAGTCAGACCAGTGAGAAGAGTTCCGATAGCTATGCAAGATAAAGTAAAAGCTCAGTTGGATAAAATGGTGCAGCAAGGTGTGATTTGTCCAGTCATAGTGCCAACTGAATGGCTATCATCCATGGTAGTCACTCACAAGAAAGGCTCAAATGAAATCAGAATATGCATTGCCCCAAGAGATTTGAACAAAGCATTAAAAAGACCGTATCATCCAATGGGTACAGTTGAAGAAGTTGCAGCTCTAATACTGAATGCCACTGTATTTTCAGGTCTATATTAGAACACCGAACGTTCAAAATTTCAAGTGTTATATCAACCTGTTTTTAGTGAACACTGGAAATATCGAAGAAACAGAAAACCAAATTTTTTCCTAGGGAAATAATTTGGTTGTCTGTTTCTGTTGCTTCGGTATTTTCAGCACTGTGGTGGAAAGTTACGGGTCAGGTTCAGGTAAGTGTGCGATTATGTGGATGTGAGGGTTAGGGCAGGTTAGGTGAGTTAGGGTTAGGGCGGGTCAGGTAAGTGTGGGATTGTGTGGACGTGAAGGTTAGGGTGGGGTAGGTGAGTTAGGGTTAGGGTGCGGGTGAGGTGACTGTGTGATAGTGACGGACCTTAGGGTTAGGGTTTGGGTTAATGTAAGTGGATAGTTAGTGGTGTATGTATAGTTTAGTGTAGGATTAGGTGTAATAGTTTAGGTGTATGTGCGTGGATTGCTGTTTTGTGGTGTGCTTGTGTTGTGTGTATGTGTTTTGGAACAGCAAATTTTTTCCCTAGGAAAAAAGTTGCTGTTCTGTATGTTCGATGTTTTAAATTTTCAATTCATAGTGTTCGATATTAGAACACTCGAAATTTTTAATATTCAGTGTTCTAATATAGACCCTGTATTTTCTGTTTTGGATGCAAAGAGTTCATTTTGGCAAGTGATGCTGGATCGCAAATCTTCCTTTCTAACTACTTTTGGTATTCCATTTGACAGATACAAATTCCTAAGGATGCCATTCAGAAAAATTCTGCTAGTGAAGTTTTTCAGGGTGCAATGGAACAAATTTTTTCAGGTTATCCTTCTACCATAATAGTAGATGATTTGTAAGTTGGAGACAATGGTGAAGCAGAGCATGACAGAAACCTCAAGAAAGTTCTAGACAGAGCACGTGAAGAAAACTTAAAACTCAATCCTCTGAAGTGCAAATTCAGACTTCCAGAAGTTATGTACATAGGACATTTGTTTACAAGTACAGATTTGAGACTTGACCTGACCAAGCAAGCAGCTATTCTAGAGAATGTCAGCACTAATGTAGAAAGTTTACAACATTTTCTGGGCATGGTCAACTATTTAGGTAAATTTATACCAGACTTCAGTGAGTTAACAGCATCTTTAAGAGAGCTAATACACAAAAATGTTGCATTGTCATGGTTGGAACATCATCAGAAGAAATTTGAAGATCTTAAGCAGAAACTTGCCACCCACCTATGTTAAGATACTATGATGTGAATAAGCCAGTTATTCCTTCCTGTGATGCTTTAAAATTTGGCCTAGACACAGTCATACTTTCAGAGGGCAGACCAGTAGCCTATGCATCTGGAAGACCATCCCAAACTGAGATGCAGTATGCTCAAATTGAGAAAGAGCTTTTGGCTATAGTATTTGCATGCTCCAAGTTTTATGATTATATTTATGGTCGAGCTATTCAGATTGAAATTGATCATCAACCTTTAGTTACTACTGTAAAGAAGCCTATGCATTCTGGTCCAATGAGATTGCAAATAATGATGCTCAAATTAAAAAAGTACAATTTTACATTGGTCTACACTAAAGGCAAGTTGCTTTATCTGGCTGATATATTATCCAGATCTCCTAGAAATTCAACAGAACAGCTTGACGCAGAGACTTTTGACTTTGATATGATGTCAGTGCGTAATTTTTCCACCAATAAACTTGATGAGTTAAGAGATCATACTCAGACTGATCCAATTTCACAGAGGCTTAATCATTATATTAATGCCGGATGACCATCAAAGCAATCTAGTGCATCACCTGTGGTGCAAGAGTATTTTCCTTACAGAGATAAATTGTTGATGGAAGATGGCATTATTTTCAAAGGTCCTAAAATTGTTGTTCCTACTTCCATACAACAAGAATATATTCAAATTTTGTATCGTGGTCACCCAGGATCCATATCCACAAAGAGAAGAGCCAGAGAATTGATATTTAGGCCTACATTATCAAAAGACATTGATAGAGTTCTTTCTTCTTGTTCAGTATGCAATAGTACTAGACTGCATTTGCAAAGAAAATCACTTCATCTAAGTCCAATGCCTGAATTACCTTGGTCTACTGTAGCAACTGATATCTTTGAATGGAACAATCAACACTACCTTAGTTTTGGTAGACTCTTATTCAAATTGGTTTGAGATTGATTACTGTTATTACTAAGTTAAAACATCAATTCTCAATTCATGGTAGTCCACACAAACTTTTTTCTGACAATGGTACTCAATTCACTAGCCAGTTGTTTCAGGAATTTGCAAAAGAATGGGACTTTGTACATATCATTAGTAGTCCTGAATATCCTCAGTCCAATGGTCTAGCTGAACGAGCAGTACAGAGTGCAAAGCAGTTACTTGAAAGGTCAAAGTGTGACAATACCATGTATTCTTGAATTTACTTAATCTCAGAAACATACCCCATGATGATATTCTTGGCTCACCTACTCAAAGACTACTTTCCAGGCAAACTAGAACTATACTACCTATATCCTCAAGTTTGTTGCAGCTTAAACCCAGAACAATAAAACCATCAAGGCTCAATTGTTTAAGAAGCATAATAACCAGAAATCTAGTTATGACAGATCAAGCAGATTACTTCTTCCATTGAGGAAAGGAGAGATGGTACAAATCCAATGAAAGGTTTTTATCGAATAGAACAGATTACAGGCATCTGTGCAGAGCCGACATCTTACTTAGTAAATTCTGAAGGAGTGGAGTATAGGAGGAATCACAAACATCTTCTTCCTGTACCAGAGCCATCATCATCATTTCAATCACAACATTGTATCTGTGATGCAAACTCTAAATCAAATGGTGATTCCAGACCAGAATGTGTTCAATAGTCTGATTCTATTCCTAAACATGATTTGAACATTCCACAGGTCAACCATTTTGCAGAAACTGTCCCAGTTGCTAAGTTTAATTCCTAGTTTTATGTCACATGATATGGATGAGTGTCTAAACCAAGTATGAAATACGCAGCAACATGGACTTGATTGTACATACCTATATGTTTAACATTGCATAATGTATGTCTATAGATTATCTGTGATTTCTGCATGCCAAACAGTCTCATAACAATTTTATGGTCTATTTCTCAAAGAGGGAGGATGTAGATCAGAGTGCAAAGTGTGTGTGCTTGTATCTTTAAGAAGCATGCGAGACTGTACGTGCATGTATATAACCCGAACATGTGTACAACCTTAGTGCCATTTGGAAGAGCAGCTAGGGAGTAAGCATGCATGATCACAGTCATTAATTGTATAGAAGTTACCTAAGTTACAGTCTATAGTCAACAATTGTGATGTGTTTGTATATAATAAAGCTGCTTGAACAGAAAGCACAAAGATTCATTTATTTGTGTCCTAACATGAAAGCAACACATACTATAGACATATAGACACAGTACTTATTGCCTGTGCCACAGTTTAAGTTTAGCAGTACAATGGCAGCTGGTAGTCTTAAGGTAGATGACATCAGCAGGCCTTGTAGAAGAGGATAGTTTGGAAGCCAGCAGCAACATACAGGGCCAAAAAGTGCATAACCATTGCAGTTTGATAGTAAATGAGGGATTCTCAGTTGTTTGACAGAAAGATATACACACATACACACACACACACACACACACATATATATGTTTTTATATATGATTATAGCTATCTATCTATATATATATATATATATATATATATATATATATATATATATATATATATATATATATATATATATATATATATATATATATATATATATATGTATATAGGTAATATATATATATTTGAAAATAGATAGAGATAGACATACTATGTATGTGAGAGAGATGATGACAGACAGATATGTGTACTTATATGTATGTATGCATGTATAGACATGTCTATACATAACAGGTCATTCTAATCAAGGAGCAACAGGGTTGCACTCAGTTTAACTAAGTGTATGGGCATACCCAGTGGGAGTGTCAATACTATAAAGTGACTCCAGACCATACCTACCTGCACTCCAGTCCTGGATTTTGTGTGTTACAGACAGTGACATCTGTCCCAGTTCCTGCAGTACTGCACTTCATTCAAAATGTCCATGCCATTCACCAGCTGTCTGATGTAATTAATATGTGACAGAGGTTCATAATGTTACACCACACACATACTGACAATCTGTGTAAACACCAACACAATAATACCTCACATGCATAAGATGTGGATATTTCCAGATTTGAACCAGCAACAGCATCATCCATACTAACTTCCCTAGTCCACTGAGCCACACAAGCTGCTAGCCAGAGAGAAGTGATTCATCACACAATCAACAGTATACATATGTACATTGTTACTCCTGCATTAAGTGGCACATACAATGCGTGATCGATTTCTATGTTACTGCCCTGAGATTGCCTGGACTGCTGATATATCATTAATGACCTACTGTTAAAGTGGTTATATGGGAAAACTGCTGTGTTGGGTCTGGAAAAACAATAGCACATGTTATGCTGGGATATATAGCAGTCCAGCTATCATGTGACCCCACTGTTTAATATCTCCCTTGACTGATGTAGTGCATATTCCAACCATGAGGCCTAGTGAATATTAAGGAACACATACTAGTGGACTGGGTAACTGTAGTCCAGTGTAGATGTTACTTGTGCCCAAATAGCCCACTATCTTTCCTTTCATAAATGCAGCAAATCCATACATACAATACCATTTTATAGTAATGTTTACAAGTAGCGTGTAAGTTAGGGACTTACCTTGCAAATGCAGCAGTTGACAGAATTGTAATTCAGAGTTGACCCTGTTTGATGCAAGAGGTACACAGCCAATACATGGATAGGTACAGGTTGTGTGGGTTGCCTGGTATCGATTTTAATATATGTATGCAGTAGGAATAAGGTGTCATTCCCTAGGGCCCTAGGTTGTCAGTGAACATGTTATGCATTGTCTCTTAGCCAAGGCCAGGGCATACGGGGTATGTCTATGTCTGCCTACAGGGACATCAAGTGGCTCATCCTCTGAGTCCTCCTGTGAGGGTGGCTGTGGTGACTTATGGACTGGTGAGGGCTGTGTATCTCTTCCATTTGCTGATCCTGCTGCAGCTGTTTCCACATGATTCTATTGTGTAGCTTTGTACATACTGTGAACATATGTGCCCATGTGGCTGGAGAGTACTGCAGTGCTCCACCAGATATATTGAGGCACTGGAACTGTGACTTCCGAGGCCAGACGCATGCTCTATGATATTCCTAGTCTGTATGTGTGGTTCATTATGGCATTCTTCAGTGGGTGTGTGTGCATTTCTGATGGGTGTCATCATCCACAGTTCTGGGGGGTAGCCAGCATCCCCCAGTAAATGGCTGTGTGGGATGTCCCCCCTAGCAGACATCTGGTACAGCTGTGATGCATGCCAGATATGGGAGTCATAATAACTGCCAGGGCTTTCAGCATACACACTCATGATAATCCACCAGGCACTACACATGACCTGCCAGTTGATGGAGTGGTACCTGTTGCGGTTCACTTAGATTCTACCCTTCTTACCAGATGTTGCCTTGATGTGCACATGAGTGCAATCTATTGCACCAGTACTTCAGGGTAGTGTGCTACACAGTAGAAGTGTTGCATATTGCTGACCCTCACCTCAGAGGTGAGGGGAAAAGAATGTGCTCACTGGCATATGGTAGCATGGCATCCAGGAACTAGTGAAATACCCTGGATACTGATGCCTGTGAGACCCCCATCATGTCCTCAGTTGGTCTTTGGAAAATACCTGTAGCAAGTATCCTAAGGGATACACATACCTTTGTTGGGATGGGTTCCCCTCTGTTGGCTTTGGGTCTGAGTTGAGGGTGGCAGAGCTCAATGAGTTCTTGTTGTATGTCCCTGTCCACCCTGTAGTGGTCTACAATCTCCAGCTCATGTAGCTCCTGGAAGGTTACCCTGGGCCTGAAAACTCTTCTCCTTCTCTGTCTAGGCTATCATCAGCAATAGTAGCAGTTCTGACTTTAGCATCTAGCAAATACAGGTGCAGCATACCTGCAGCAGCCAGTAGCATTATCTCAGTTAAAATTCCCAAGTCTGTACACTAATGGTCCAGAGTATCGGGGAACAATCTGAATGTAGGGTGTATGCATACTTTATAGGTCTCTGCTGTAGGTGCAGAATGTGTGATTGGGTGACTATGAAGCATTCCACCTGCCTACAATATAATTAACACCATTTAATGGCCCTATTTCAGTTTAATCAGATGTCAAAAATAATTAAATGCATTTTTTTCAGACACTCTCAACACAGCGGCACACCACACAAACATGCTCATTGAAGGTAAACAAAGCTTAGAAGTTAGTGGACACAACCCCTGGAAGGACAAGCTCAGTCAATTGGCATGCCATGCAAACATGCGCAACTAAGCTGAAATGAGCTTAGAAGTCAGTAGACACATCTCACCTAGTGTCAGCTACATCCTTTGTAAACAGCAACATGGGTCTAAGCCTACATGAAGAGGATATGCAGACACAATTACTCCTTTTTGCTATTCATTATGTCCACCTCATTTGCATAGGTATCCATGATCACAGCCTGGAAACTACACACTTCAGAACCTATAAACATTAGCAACAGCACTAGTGCACCATTGTAGGGACTCCACGCACAGTCCTGTAATCCATTTATGTCATATAATATTATTTTTTTTACATTTTTTTTTAATTTTCTATAAAGCATGATTGCACACTCCAGTGTGCCATGCAGACATGCCCAGATTATTAAAAAATTAATTTCCTTTAATTTTTCTCATATATTTCCCATAAACTGCTGATTTGGCATAGTGTAATGTTGCTCTGACTGTAGTGCATAGGGTCCTAAGTTCAAGTTCCTCTTCCTTGTTTCACTTGAAAGAAAGTTACTGTTTGTCGTTTCTGCATTTAGTTACTTGTAACACATTGCACTCAAGTTACCTGGCACTTGCTCACTAAAGCAATTATATAAGTCAGCACTAAAAATTAAAAGCACTACACCTCACTCCCCACTGGCCCTTGTTTTCAATTAAGGAATTCCCAATATTATTCTAGCATGTCCAAAGGTCAGTTGTCAATCTTCTCTCCGGTCCAGCTGGTGAATCTGGGAATCTTGAGGCAATGTTATAACTGCCTCATGTACACAGACAACCCTCTCCTCCTCCCACATAACACAAATACTTGCGAGAGATGCAGCTATTTAGCCAAACTGGAGGCTGAGCTCTCTCAACTCAGGACTGGCAAGACCAGACAGGAGGAGAAGGCAACTACACACACCACAAAACCAGCCTCACATAATGCTACCACTCCACTGAATCAAACACATAAACACACAAAGACATACTCGGAGGCTCTGAGTAAAAATTTACCTAAACAGCAGAGGCCTCCAAAGCAGACACCCAAACAACTGCTACCTCAAGACACCCCACAAGCAACACATAAACCACAAAAGCAGTGTGCAAAGCAGTCACAGCCCTTAAGGCCAAATACAACACCAAACATACTTGTCATAGGTGACTCCATAGTCAGACACACTGATGTCCCACTCACCAGGCTGAACAAGGAGAGGGTCACAGTAAGCTGCCTATCGGGTGCTAGAATCCGCCACATAACACAAGCACTGGTCACTCCACGGCAAGTACAAATATGACACAGTCATTGTCCATGCTGGTGTGAACGACCTGAGACGTACCTCCCTGGACTACATGAAAAGAGACATAGAGGAGCTCTCTGATTATGTAGCCCAGGCAGGTATGACCCTAACCCTGAGCAGTATCCTTCCTTCACCAAGAATGATGCCACAATATAGAGACAAGATGATCAGCTTTAACAATTGGCTTAATGTCTGGTGTCATTCAAAGGGGATCCAGTGTCTGTCTGCCTGGGATGACATGCTTGACAAGCCACGCTGCTTCGCAAGGGATGGCTTGCACCTGTCACCGCTGGGATTCCGGATATTGGCTAAGGCTCTTGCCACCCCATAGTGCCTTTTTAGGCAAGGCTCAAATTCTAAACCTACCACCCTAGAAAACAAAAATGGGAAGAAACTGAGGGTAATGCTGCTCAATGCCAGAAGTCTAAATCTCAAAATGCACGCACTCGAGGCCCGTCTCAGTATGGAGAACATTGATGTCCGTGCTGTAACTGAAACCTGGTTCAAGGCTCCTGAGAGCACCCGGCACTATTAGGTTTTACCTCATATCATGCGTTCCGCCCCAAAACCCGGACCACACCACAAAAGGAGGGGTGTATCCATATTCATAAAGGATACCCACACCTCCAGGTTGGTGGCAACGCATAAGCTTTGGAAACCATCCAGGTGCAACTAACCATAGGCAAAACTGCTCTACAAATTGTAGCATGCTACAGGCCACCCTCTCAAACTCAGGAACCCCACACAGCCTTCCTGAAGACACTGGAGGGTATAAATGTATCTCCAAACACCATCATATTGGGTGACTTCAACTACCCGAATATAGACTGGGAACATTACTCAAGCCCTAACTTTCTAGCCCAACGGTTCCTGGAGTTCATAAATTCAAATGCCATGGAACAGCTAGTCACTGTTCCCACGAGAGGAGAAAATATACTAGATCTCATTGTCACAAACATGGGGACAAAATGCTCCACACCGGAAGTATATCCCTCATTGGTGAGATCTGATCATAAACTAATCTCACTGGAAATCCACATCCCACCCCCACCCCAAACAAAAGACCATAGTGAAGAACTTCTCTAAAGCAAACTTCACACTACTCAAGACTGGTGTGGTATCCTTCAAGGCCCCTGAGCCAGTGGAAACCACAACCCAAGCTGCGGAAGCCCTTACAAATGCCTTCTATGAACACCTCCAGGACTGCATGGATCAGGCAATCCCAAATAAAACCAAGACTCTTTCCACAAAGGGCAAACGTCCAGTCTGGTGGACCCCAGCCATTAACAAACTTTACAATAAGAGGAGAAAGCTATTACATGATAGAACAAAATCCATAAAAGGGAAGTCACCCTGATCATTATTAGTAAAAAATACGAGCACTCATAAAATCAACTAAGGCCAATTTTGAGAGAAAAATTGCCATGGATTCAAAGGACAATCATAAGGCCTTTTTCAGCTATGTTAGGAACCTGGGTGGAAACTCCCAGATATGCTCAGAATTAGTCCAAAATGATACAAAAATCACTGAACCCACAGACATTGCCAACATACTGGCAGACAGGTTCAGTGCAAACTTCACCCCTCCCCTAAAGGAGAGATAACTATCCCAGCCGAGTGTAGCCTCCCGGACATCTCAAATGCGCAGGTGAAAGCTGCTCTCTCTAAAGCTAAAAACACAGCATCAATGGGACCGGATGGTGTCCCCGGCTGTGTGCTACATGAGCTAAATGAGGAATTAAACCCGCACATAAGGCAGCTGTTTAATCTCAGCCTTACCACAGGATACGTGCCCAAGGAGTGGCGACGGCAACTGTTGTCCCACTCCACAAAGGCGCCTCACGGACCCTGGTAATTACCGCCCCATAAGCTTAACAAGTCTAGTCTGCAAAGCTATGGAGAGGATCATAATGGAGCTCATAAACAAAGATATAGGGGACTTGCAGACATTGGACCCGACCCAGTTTGGCTTTGTCAAGGGAAGATCATGCCTTTTGAACTTGGTCGACTTCTTGAAACAGTCACCAAGGCCATTGATGAGGAAAGGCAGTCCATACAGCCTACCTTGACCTTGCAAAGGCTTTCGACACAATACCCCACTCGGGTATTGTAGAAAACTTACCAGCTTAAATGTAAACCCATATGTCACAAGATGGGTTGCAAACTGGCTTAAGGACAGAACCCACAGGGTTAGAGTTGCTGGCGCTGTGTCAGACTCCAAGCCGGTCACAAGTGGTGTCCCACAGGGCTCGGTCCTTGGCCCCCTATTGTTTGGCATCTACTTCTCAGAAGTACAGGCCAACATGGGAGGACTTTGGCTGACAAAGTTTGCAGACGACTGCAAACTGGGTGCCATAGTGGAAAGTGCATCGGACACGGATATCCTTCAGAAGGGACTCACAGAAACAGATAGCTGGTGCCAGAGCCATGGCCTGAAGTTAAACGCCAAAAGATGTATAGTCATACCCTTCGGGAAAAACAAGGTAACCCCAAGCTACCATATAGGTGGCAATCCACTAAGCACAGAAGAGGTTATCAGGGACCTGGGGACCCAGGTTGACAGTGGCCTTTCTTTGACACTCACGTTGCTAAAGTGGTTAGAAAGACCTTCTACATTGCCCACCTGATCATGAAGGGATTCACATCCAGATCTAGTGAGGTCATTGTTCCCCTGTACTCTTCACTTATCAGACCAATGATCGAGTACAATGCCCCATTCGGGATGTATCTCACCCGACATCTGCAGCAATTGGAGAGACCCCAAAAGTTCCTCACCAAAAGGATAAAGGGACTCCAAAATCTGTCATATGCTGCCAGATTGAAGAAACTCCAGCTCTATTCAGTCGCATACCGTCTGCTCAGAGGTGACATGTGCCTGACATACAAGGCCATGTCCAACCCGAATTAATGGACATGCTCCACCTCAAAAATCCAAATCCACCAAAACCACTAGAGCAAGCAACTTAAACCTTAGCACGGATATAAATAGGACGTGCTGGAGGGATAGATTTATCACTCAGAGACTCCCTATGCTGTGGAATAAAATCCCGGTCCATGTGAGGCAGAGCACCTCGCTGACTCTGTTCAAGAGAAATCTAGACCTGTGGATGGGAGATCGTAGGTTTACCCCGGGAATCATCTCTGTGTCACTGCTGGACAGAGGCACAACAAACTAATGGGCACAGTATTTTTTCATATAAGGGGTGGCGTAAGCCACAAAAATTTGGGCTAGGCTTATAAATGCCTTAGGGCAGATAGCCTAGTATAAACCTATGAACCTATGAACCTATGAACAAGTCTTACCAGTGAAATGCATGGTGGTAACACAACATTTTTGGTTAGGCTTGTATAGGCCCTAGGGCCAATAGCCTAGTACGAACCTATGAACCTATATAGGATAATAGTTTCGCTCATATGTGTATGACATTTCTGTCCATATGTCTCCATTTTTGCAACCCCTTTTGTCTGTCTGCACTCCTGTACAAGACATTTTTTCACGTACACTGCAGACACTGACATGGGGTCTAAACAAATGCTTATCTGTATGCTGGATCACTCTACCTGCCTCATTTGCATGAGATCACCTGCTTATGTGGTGATTTGCATGCCACAGAAGTTTCCATTTTGGTGCGAGCGTGTGTGTCACTCAGCAACGCTTGCTGACTTTAAAAATGTTTGTGCCCATGTAAGCAGGGTGCCACGATGCCTACATGAAAAAAAGCATGTAGGCTTTATTAAATTCCCCCTATATCTTTATTTTTTTGTGTTTTTTTTTTCTTTTTAGATTTTAATTTAAAGTAAGTGCAGATTTGGGTTTAGCAGCTTGAGTTACTTAGGCTATGGTATTTTTGTGAGGTATTTATTTTAGGTGTGCAGACATTGAACATTTACTTTATGTTTTATGGAGTAGAGCTTATATGATGAGATTATCAGAGCTTTAATAGCTTTGATGACATTTTTAGCATACAGAAAAAGTAGGCCCTTCATGTTGTTTTGGATATCCTACTTTACCTCTCTGCATGATTTTACATAAAATACTGGCTAAGGTTAATTGGTCTAAAACTGATTGGGTCTGACATGACCTCCCCCACTGTGAAATTATAGCAGCATTGTCTGTCAAAGTAGCTGAGGGATATGTCCTCATGTTTGCACTGACATTGATGCCATGAGTCATCTGTGATGGAGCTTTGCATCATATGACTGTCTATAATTACTATTTTGTTTTCTTTTCCTCAAAATTTTTTTTATTTTTCAACTACATTTGAATGAACTCCATAGTGTTTATACATAACATCTTAAATAACTATGTACACTATTTACATTAGCCTGACACTATAACAGATCTTAATGTATACAGTTACATTATAAGTATGTCCAATCCATTATCTGACTGTCTGATCAATTATTGTATAGTGTCAATCAACGATAAGACTTTTCCCCAAGGGTTGTTGATAAAGGGCTTTGGATAAATTCTTAGTTATTTAATTTTAATTTCCAATAATGCTGTAGTCTTCAGTAGGCTGTAGAAGTCTTCCAAAGTTGGTATTGTGTTTGTATTCCATCTTCTTGTTATACACTTCCTTGAAATTGCAAATATAGTCCATACTAGATACATGTTTGACCTATTCAAAGAGGACCTCCGTTCACATTTAATAATACAAGAGCTTTACTTAAATAAAATGATTCATTAACTAAAGCTTGTAGAAAGTTATTAATACCATTCAAAAATGGCTTAATTTTAACACAATCAAAGAAAATGTGGTTCCAATCTGCATTGTGTACTTGTTCACATCTCCAACATATTCATTTTATGGAAGAACTAATTTTACTGATTCTGTCTGGGGTTAAGAATGCTCTGTGCAAGCATTTCCAATTAAAAACTTTCCAGTATTGCGTAAAAGATGCATATTTTATCGATAATAAGATATTTGTTTTAATATCTTCAGTTAACTGTATTGAGTGTCTTTTTGTTATATATTTCCAATATGAGGTTTTGTGTGTTGTTTTATAGTTTATCAATATTTTGTAAAATTTTGAAATACTGTTTCCCATGTCAAAGTCATTATACATGATTTCATATATGTATTTCGTAAATTTGGGTATTACTTTAAATGAAGAATTGTTAATTATTTGACTTAAATCTTGAGAATATGACAGAATACTCTGTAAAGTTAGCCAGTCCTGTTGTGGAATTTTGTATGTTGTTTTTATTACTTGCATATCTAAAACCTTTAGCTCTTTGATACACTGGAGCCAAATCCTTTTTGTTCCCAGGAATTAATAATTTCTCTATATATTTTATGTGGTAAGTTCTTTTTGACTATAAATGGTGTTAAAAGATCAAACCAGAGTTTAAAATCTATATGCGCTTTAATAATTTTCCTAAATGAGTCTATGTAATAATCATACTAGTTTTAGTTATGTTATATTGCATACTAATACATAATATGTGCCATGGCAAATTGTTTTTATCTGTTATTTGAATTTTTTTTGTAAATCAAATTCATTTGTTGATATTACAGTTAGTACTTCTTTCCAGTTTGCAGAGTAATTTGGACTTATCCAATCTAAGATTGTTTTAGATATTGATGCTTTTATATATGTTTCTATAGCAGGAAAGTTTAATCCTCCCTGTTTCCATGGTCTGATATGATATATTAAAGCTATTCTATTTATTTTGGGAAACCATAAACATTTTATTAGGCATGAATTTATTTCTTTAAGTATATTCCTTTCTGGTAACAGTTGTATTGCCAAGGCTATATATAGGATTTTGGGCAGTAAAACCATTTTTATTAACTGTAGTCTATCTTCAAATGTTAATATTATTTTGTTCCATTTTTCCACAGAGATTTTAATTGTATTGATGATATTATTGTAGTTTTTGAGACTAATTCATTATAATTCTTGCATAACTTAATTCCTAGATATTTTAAGGTAGATTCTTGTTTCCCTATGATGTGATTCCCCATTAGTCTGCAGTTCTTTTTTTATTGAAAAATAAAAAAATTGATTTTGATTTATTAAAATGGAGTCCTGAAGTCAAGTGAAATTTGTCAATTAATATATCTAATTCTTCTAATGTCTCTTTTGTATTAGATAATGTTAGTAATATGTCATCAGCAAATAGCATTACTTTAGAATTGTATTGCTCATAAACATCTATTCCTTTGATTTTTATATTGTTATGAATTGAATCTTCCAATATTTCAATAGCCAGAGCAAATAGAATCGGTGACATAGGACATCCTTGTTTCATGCCTTTTGTTATATGTATATATTCAGAGGTAAAAGGACCTAACTTGACATACGCTAAATTATTTGTGTGTGTGTATATATATATATATATATATATATATATATATATATATATATATATATATATATATATTCTTTAGGAGATGAACAAAGGATGCACGAAATTCAAACAGCATTAGAATTTTGAATAAATAGTCCCAATTTAGAGAATCAAAGGCTTTCTCTATATCTAATCCAATTATGAATTTTTTTTATTTTCTTGATTAACATAATCCATAAGAGAAATTATCATTTTAATATTGTCATGTGTGTGTCTATGATATATGAATCCAGTTTGATCATTATTTATTGTTTTGGATAGGGGTATTTTCATTCTGTTAGCTAATATTGTCATAAATATCTTATTGTCATTATTTAATAATGATATAGGTCTACATGAGGTACAGAGGTTTGGGGATTTGTTTTCATTTAGGAATGGTGTAATTAAGGAATATCTCCAAGAGGGTGGTATTAAAGCTTGTGACTGAATTTCTAATAGAGTTTTATGGAAGAGGGTAGTATCTTTGAAGGAAAAAGTTTATATATTTCCATAATTATGCCATCTATTTCTGGAGCTTTATTATTTTAGGAACAAACAAGAGCCAGCAAACGGTTCCCAAAGCTTTATTGAAGTAAAAATAGTGTCAAAGACACTAACACTCTCTTGACAAAAACATGCCTCAAACTAGTTTCGGTAGAATACCTTCTTCAGTGAGGAAAAAATGTGACAATTCCATTAAACAGACTCCCTGTATATATATATAGATAATTAGCCAATAGACAAGTGGCTAACAATCAACTGAAAATTTTAAGTCATACAAATCCAGATTTAAAGACATGCACAACCATAAAACCTATCTAATAGATAGAAATACATAAATGCACTAACTGTGCATAAATAATACTGTTTAAACAAAAGTATTATATCAATAGTAATAATATATAGCATATAGCAATAGTAATAATATATAGCCAAGGTGTGGTGTAAAATAACATATAAATATGTATAATATTTTATAGATGGTCATTTAAGCCAGGTGGAAAAAGGGCTCCCAAATGTATGATCCAATATTTTTCTTTCATACTTAAAACGCTCTGCCAACCTGTCTGGTTAGATCTATTTCCCTGTACTTTATCAATAGCACAAAATATAAATTTGGCAGATGGATGCTTGATGGTGTGTTGATATAAGGCGTTACTAATTTTGTGAGTCCGAATATCACTACGATGTTCTCCTATTCGGATTCTAAGGGACCGTGAGGTTTTACCAACATAGAAAGCCTGACAATGACATATAGCTAAATAAATCACCCAACATGTTGAACAATTGGCAAATATGCGTATATCAAATATCTTACTGGTATTGGCACTAGAAAATTCCTTAGTTTTATTGATACTTGTACAGGAAGTGGTTTTCAGTTTTTGCTGAAGAAGACTGTTGCAGTTTTTGCTGAAGAAGATTGTTGATCGAAAACGCATTGTGGATTGTTAGCGTTATTTTGTGTTATTTCTACCAATAAACTGTGTTACTTGGACTGCAGGTTTCCATCGTGGTGTCCTAGGCAAGATTTTATTGTGGTTACTAGCTTTCATCATTTTGCCTACATCTCCTTTTTGTATAATAAAGTTAAAGCCATGTTAGGTTATTAGGACTATGTATTTTTTGCTTTATTGTGTCTGTTAAACATTTTCCTCTGATAACTGTAAAATATATGTTTGAGCTTTTAAAGGAAATTATCAGTTTTATACTTTGAGTGTTTACCAATAAAGTAATGTTTTGCTCAGGCATACTAAAAATGTTTTTGTGAAATAAATTTAAATTAATAAATTTTAGCAAAAGTAAGAAATGCTCTAGCCATGGAATGTAAATAATTCCTAATCTGATAGATAAACCTAAATCCATCAGATTATCACTCATACCTTGACAATCCAGAACTGCTGAGCTCCATAAATTGAATTATCATATGGAGAATATGTTTAATAGGAATAAGCAATATTTATATTATTTTGAACAGATATAGTACTATTGTAGATTAGACAGAATTATAATACAATATAAATGTCTACTTATTGTATAAGCAATTAATATTTACATGAAAGATAGATGACAAGTAATTTAATCATAGTAAAGTAGGATGTATCATATATAAAACATCAGTAAAAGATTATAGCACACAGCTATTTAACATGTTCACCCTTATTGATGAAGTCTTTCAAAACTTACAAAACATGGCACACTCATACAATATGCAAATGACTCGACCATCATCTGCTCAGCCCAGTCCCTACCAAAACTGCAAAAAGTCACACAGGAAGCCTTTTCCTCTGTTGAAACATGGTTATCCAATGCCTGATTAATACTCAACCCAAACAAAACTAAACTACTCATCTTCCAATCCACCAAACATACTCAAAACAACTCTCACTTTAACATCACGGCAAAAGACAACACCACTATATACCCAACTGAACACACCAAGTTGCTAGGAGTGGAAATAGACAATAAACTAAATTTTGACATTCACATATCCATGACTATAAAAAAAGTCCATAAAAAACTAGGAGTGTTATACAGAAATAAGCAATTTCTCACCAAAGCAGCAAAGATTTCAATAGCAAATTCCCACTTTATCTCCACCCTACTTTATGCCTCTCCAATATATACCAACTTAAGACAATGTGATCTAAACAAGCTAGAGACCTGCTACAACAAAATCGCCAAATTCGCCACATGGGCATCCTACTGTAGTCACCACTGTCTCTCACTTGTTGAACTGGGCTGGCTTGAACTCCCTCACCTCCTTCAGTGGTATCAACTCTCACTTGCCCACAAACTAGTAAATCATCCACTAAATGTCCCATCCCTCCAGAATCTACTCCAACCCTATCGCACCACCAGACCACTAAGATCCAGTAGCAAAAATCACTTGCAGATCACTAAAGCCAATAACTGCTGGTGAAGCACTATTCTCTTGCGCCATAGCCAAATTATGGAACTCACTCCCACCCACAATTACCTCCATACCATCATGCACCCACTTCAAAACTTTACTAAAAGTGTAACTAAAAACATGCTGGCTATGCCCTTGAAACTCCCACTCTAATATCATCCACCCCATCTAACCACTACCTTTCTTTCCACTCCACTAACTACCTTGATTATAGCAAGCTCAGATGCTCATAAGCCAGTACTTATTATACAGCACGAACTTCTTCTTGTAACATTTGTTAATGTCTGGTATGCACTTCACAGATAAAGATTCTAGTTGTCTACTGATGTACTATGTTCTTCATCTGTAAATATGTTGTAAGTAATTGCTATGTAAATTGTTAATCACTTTGTAATCCAATGTAAATACTGTCTGTTTATTTTAACTGTGGAGCTTTTCTCCCCGGGCCTCCGCTGAAAATGGACCTACGTCCAGTTGGACACTCCCGGTCAACACATTTAAATAAATAAATAAATAAAACTTATTACTTAATATAAATATATGGCAATTATTATACCTAATGTTTACAATACAGTGTATTTTACTGGATATATCAGAAGTTATATTTCATTGTTTGCCAGCATTTAAGTAATCCCTTTGTTTGTTGCTAACTTACTTAAAGCATCAAGTTTGTTTTATGTGAACAGTGGTGAAAGTTAGTGGATTTTCATTATCAGTGCATCCCTCTTCCCTCCATTTCTTACACATAAGGATTTTCATATCTGTCATTTCTTATTACAAAATGAGTGAAATTATAGATTAAAAACCGCAAATTCACTTATTGTGATTAATGATTATAAGTTCCTTTTCCATAGTCATAAATTGCCATTTTATGGCATATACTGAAAGTTTTTAGATTTAAATGGCAATGTTCTATTTTATATAATCAGCAAAGATTAAACTGAGTGATTATTGTCAATTTAATACTATTTGTTCAGAATGTGATTGTTACATTCTGTGGCATTCCTAGTTCTACTGTTTTTTTCTGCCATAACTGAACTGTTATCTAAATGACTGTAATGTCTGCATCAATTCCTTTATTTAACATAGGAAGTTTGAAGCCACATTATTGGCTGATACTTTTCAGGTCATTTGCTAATTCACTTTTAAAAAGCAGAGCAGCTTTCCCAAGAGCTAACCAGTCTCGTGCCAGTTCAGGATATGTATATAGAGATATTTCTTTTTAATCAAGGGTATGTCAAGGAACAAGAATGCTAGTGATTTAAGCAGAAAATGAAGTTTTCCCAGCTTGAAGACTTTTATTTATTTATTATTTATTTATATAAATAAATAAGTACATTTTCCCGGCTTAATTATGTCTCCATGTCAACCATATCCTCTTTACATGAACTTTTTTTTTTTACATATTTTATACATTCAGCATGCTTGTTGTATCCAACGAGTCTACACAAATGTTTCCTCAGAAGGTATTAATTGATATGTTTTAAGTGCTTTTTTACTATAGCTATTTCTCATCTCAGCTGCAAATAAAACTTTTTAAGCCATGCCTAAATTCCTTACCCGGATCTTTGCTGTGTTTATCTGTATATCTCTAGAAGTTTTTTATCCTGAAAAAAGATTTTTAGTTTGTTAATAAAATGGAAGGATACTAAGCATGATCTGTTTTAATAATGTGTTTGTCTTTTAGCACATCTATTCTTTTAAAGTGTTTGATTTTTTTTCCATTTTTTAGTCCTCTAGTAATGTTACTTCTTTCCTTAGTCACCTTAATGCTGTCTTGATTCAACATCTCCACATGGCATTGTACATATTCCTTTCCTTTTCATCACTGGTCTTTGTTTTCCTGATAGTACTCTTGTTGTTATTGGTTTAGCTGAATATTACTGCATTCTATTCTGTTCTGTTATCTCTCTGAGTGATTCAATTGTAATACTTAATTTTATTAAACTTTTGACAAGCTGTATCCTACAAACTTTTTGTACACTCTGATTCAGATATAATAATACATCTATGCATTTCTACCAGATCTGTTAGGTCTTCCCTAAGATTATTTGCTTCTTGGTTTAGAATTTCTGCAATGTTTGTGTTTATTGTCTCTTCTGCTCTCTTCTCTGTCTCCTTCAGTTCTCACAAAAACTGAATATTGGAGTTAGTGCAATAACAGTAAACACCAGAATTCAGAGGTAGTCTTATGATGCTGGGCTCTTTAATATTCAATTCAGACACATTAAATTACTGCTATCGTGTAGCACTGTTTCAAGTGTTTTTGGCATGATTTTATTTAGTACCTGAATACCATATCAAAAACATTGAACTAGCTGGTAGAGCTATTGGCTAACACAGGGAGAACACGGCTCTGTAAAATATCTTTCAGTAGCTAATTCCAGACTAATCTGACTAGCATAAAGTTTTTTTTTTTTATCCAAATCACGACTGCTCTGTTTTCTCATGCATTTAAGTTCTTACAAAAATATTCTGCCCCTGTGCTCATTGTGTTTATGGCTGTCATTATTTTAATCCCATTTTATTTTCTGATGAAATGACAGGCTAAACTCCCAGGCAAGTATCTTTTCCCTGAGGCTTATATTTCAAAATTAATTTGGATTTCATCTCAGTAATGTTAATAGCAGAACCATATAGCTAGTAGCAAGCCAGATATATGAGACTTCTAATTTGTCTGAAGTTTCAGTTCTTAGCACTTTCACTTTTAATGTGTGTAATTAGCACAGTTGTGTGAGTTAGCAAATGTTACAGCTTCCCTTCAGAATCAATATTCCCCCAGGCTGAAACCCAGACAACCTTCCCATTTGGCTTCTTTTCTCTTTGGCTTACAATGCGTATGCTTAACATATGGAACTAATTACATGTTTGCTTATTATGTCAGTAACATATGGAAGTAATTCAATTTTGCATTTTGTAACTATGTGTATAACATATCTCATAGCAATCTCTCACCATCATGTTAAGTATCCAAACTGCTTCATTTTCTGTTATGAAAATGTGAAGACTAAACACGCAGAAGGAATGGTACAGATAAAATGTAGCTGCCGGAGTTTAAAACAATGCATCATCTGAATTAGTTCAGAGTAATTCTCTTTATTGTTTGTTTGTTTTGATACTTGGAAGTATTGCAAAATTCTTTCACGTATGCCTTGCAGGGGGCAGATTAGTTTTTAATTAATTCTCTTTCATTTTCAGCCAGATGTGTGCCAACTGGAGAGAGATAGACTGCTGTAGCTGGGGTCATCTAAAGGACTGAACTTTCTTCTTCTTCTTCTTGTAACTCTTAATTAGCCCAAGTAGATGGGGGATGATCTAAACATGCTCACTTGAAGAGTTAAAACAAGCTGCAAGCAGATGTTGAAATTTCACCGGAAACTTTTGATAAATGTAAAAACATTTAGAATGTTCATGTGTGTTTCAAAACCTTATTCCAGCAGTAAATAATGACAGTAAGAAGCCTATTCTGATTAATCCACAACATTGTTTTCAAAACTATGACAAAATAGCCACAGGTCTGTTTTTCCTCTCTGTTCATATTGCAGATCCTGTTTGTATTATACTAACCTTTATTTTCTCTATAAAGTGGCTAACATTTCTTTAAATATTAAATCATTGTCATGTAAGTTTTATCTATACTTAATTAAAGTTTTCACATTATGTCTAAGTTGTTATATGTATTTAAGGTGTCAATGTTTTTGTATTGTTTTTGAATATTATCAAATTGTTGTTCTTAAAATCTTTTTGTAATATTTCCCAGCTTTTCTCCTCAGGTCTCCCCTGAAAATGGGCAGCTATCCAGTCAGAATTTCCCAGTAATCAAATGCCAATAAATAAATAAATAAAATTTTAAGCAACACACACACAGTATTAGTTCAAGTCGTATATATGGCTTAAGCCTAAGCAATGCTACAATAAAAGGTATAATAAAAAGGCAAAACAAACACAACCAAGGAGGAAATCAACTAAATAAAATGCTGGAATAAACTAAATGGTGAGACTGAAAGGATCAAAGGATCGTTGAAGTTGCAAGGCAAATAAATCTAGTGACTATTTACTCCTTGTCCATACCCACCCTTATTATATACCTCCTATCTGTAGAAGGGCAAAACAGGTCAGACCAGGAAGGAATTTGTGGATGCTCATTTAATCATCAAGATTCTTCTCAAAGGAACTGTGGGTATCACTCTGCTATACATGTAAAGCTAATTTGTTCTAGATATGTTGTAAATATTGAGTAATTAAATTTTCCCTGCTAATGGAGCTGTTTCTCTTGTAAAGATGCAAGAGATCTAGAAGAATTGGATCCTTACTGGCATTGAATGCAAGACATGAATGCCCATACAGGAGTCTGTAAGATACAGAGTATAGAAATCAGACTTCAAGCCTGTCTCAGTAGCTGATGCTGTTTATTAGGCACCTAGGTAAACTGTCTAAAGATATTTAGGTAAATTGAATAACTACCCTTTAGAACAATAATCTTTTTTTTAATAACCTTTGGAGTCTTCCTAGCTGCATGATGGGTCTAGGTAAATAAATACCAAAAAGGGCATAATTGGTCTGATTAAGGTTGAATGTAAAGGGGTAATGACTTCTTGTGACATTTGCCTCTGAACATCAGTCAGGCTAAACAAAAGTAATTCATGTCTACTGATACTACATGGTGGTCAAAACACAGAAACAGACAGAAAGACAGAGATAGCTGTCAACCAAAGTGTCAAGACCTTTTACGATTGTGATGCGCCACCACTGGCTCAGTAGTCAAGGATCCTCAATCCTCACCACTAGCACCACTGGGGAATGTACATTGAGAGGATGACAAGTACACACACAGTATTTCCAGATGCAGTTCTCTGCATCAAGTGCAATTTCCCTTAAGAGCAAACAGAGACCACAGTCAGACTGGGGCAGGTTTCTCCCTCTTTCTCCAAATCCCCAATAAGACTGCACACTGGCACAGCTATAGAGCTCAGATCTCAGCTGAGTAGTCAAGTCAAGACCTCCAGCACCCACTCTGTCCAACCAGTGCTTCATGTCCCTGCCCAAGTAGCTCACACATACACACACACACACACACACACACACACACACACACACACACACACACACACACACACACACACACACACACACACACACACACACACACACACACACACACTTTAAGGTGTGATTTATACATACACACACCTGAGAAAGGCTGGCACAGGTTTAGTAGCTATGCCCCCTTCTGCCCAGACTATAAGGTAGTTATCACTGCCACCAGCCAAATCCTTATCAGCTACTTTAAGGTCCTTAACAAAGGGTGTCCAATCTTACTGTGTAATATTACTATCAATACAAATGGTCATTTGACCAAGAGCAAGGTTATTAGGAGTGGCCCACAGTATCACCAAATAAATATGCAAGTACTCTCAGAACTTAAATATGTCTCACAAATATCAGCCACAATGAATGGTTTAAATATATTTAAAAACAAAGAATAAAAGAACAAGAAAATACTCAGTAAATAATCAGTTACATCAGAGTTTGAAATCAAAGGAAATATTCAAAACAACTTTGCAGGACAGTCTGAAATAAAGAAAACATCTAAGCTATACTTCACTATATTCCTGACTGTATCTAAGAGAAACTATTGTACCCTAGTTAACTTACTTACAGAGCAATAAAGCAGATGTGATGAATGGATGTTCTTGTCAAGTCAAAGACAAAATACAAAATGCTATCACTGTCTCAGATACTTCTTAAATTAATATCCCAAATATTACTGCTGGGATAGCTTGCAGAATGACATCACTTCTTGTCATCTGACTCTGTCCCAGGTGAAAATCCCCACTGATGCAGCTGGTAGCATTCAGCATCTACCTGTGAAAATACATAGACCTCAGATCTTTTGGCAAATGGTGGAAGTCGTAAAATAATTTACATTTATCCACATTTAAAGACAACACAAAAAACCTCTAGTTCTAGACATTATGTCTCCTGTTGCACTGAAACTGAAAGATAACATCTCTTTTTATGGCTCAACCATAAAGTAATTCAATCTCAATTATTCTTCTGAAGTTATAGGTTCATAGGTTCATAGGTTCATACTAGGCTATCTGCCCTAGGGCATTTATAAGCCTAGCCAGGGTGTGTGTGGCTTTCACCACCCCTTAGGATGAGAATACTATACCCATTAGTTTGCTGTGCCTCTGTCCAGCAGTGACACAGAGATGATTCCCAGGGTAAACCTACGATCTCCCATCCACTCGTCAAGATTTCTCTTGAACAGAGTCAGTGAGGGGCTCTGCCTCACATGGACTGGGATTCTGTTCCATAGTGTAAGGAGTCTCTGGGTGATGAATCTGTCCCTCCAGCATGTCCTATTTATATCCATGTTGAGGTTTAAGTCTCTTGCTCTCGTGGCTCTGGTGGATTTGGATTTTTTGAGGTGGAGCATGTCCATTAATTCCAGGTTGGACATGGCCTTGTATGTCAGGCACAGATCACCTCTAAGCAGACGGCATGCGACTGAATAGAGCTGGAGTTTCTTCAGTCGGGCAGCATATGACATATGTTTGAGCCCCTTTATCCTTTTGGTGAGGAACATTTGGGGTCTTTCCAACTGCTGCAGGTGTCGGGTTAGGTACATTCCGAATGGGGCGTTGTACTTAATCATTGGTCTGATAAGTGAAGAGTACAGGGGTACAATGACCTCTCCTGATCTGGATGTGAATCCCTTCATGATTAGGTGGGCAATGTAGAAGGTCTTCCTAACCACTTTGGCAATGTGAGTGTCAAAAGAGAGGTGACTGTCAACTTGGGTCCCCAGGTCCCTGATAACTTCTTCCGTGTTTAATGGATTACCACCTATGTGGTAATTAGGGGTTACCTTGTTTTTCCCAAAGGGTATGACTATACATTTTTTGGCATTTAGCTTAAGGCCATGGCTCTGGCACCAGTTATCCATTTCTATGAGACCTCTCTGGAAGATGTCTGTGTCTGATGGAGTGTCAATTATAGTGCCCAGGCTCTGGCACCAGTTATCCATTTCTATGAGACCTCTCTGGAAGATGTCTGTGTCTGATGGAGTGTCAATTATAGTGCCCAGTTTGCAGTCATCTGCAAATTTTGTCAGCCACAATCCCCCTATGTTTGCCTGCACTTCAGAAAAATAAATGCCGAACAAGAGGGGGCCCAGGACTGAGCCCTGTGGGACACCACTCATGACCGGCTTAGAGTCTGACATGGCACCAGCAACTCTAATCCTGTGTGTTCTGTCCTTGAGCCAGTTTGCAACCCATCTTGTGACATATGGGTTTACATCTAAGCTGGTGAGCTTTTCTATGATGCCCGAGTGGGGTATTGTGTCGAACGCTTTTGCTAGCTCAAGGTAGGCTGTGTGAACTGCCTTACCCTCATCAATGGCCTTAGTGACTATTTCGAAAAAGTTGACCAAGTTCAAGAGGCAGGATCTGCCCTTGACAAAGCCAAATTGGGTAGGCTCCAGTGTCTGTAGGTCCCCAATGTCTTTATTTATGAGTTCCATTATGATCCTCTCCATAGCCTTGCAGACAAGGCTCGTCAAGCTTATGGGGCGGTAATTTCCAGGGTCCGTAGAAGCACCGCCTTTGTGGAGTGGGACTACAGTTGCCGTACGCCATTCTTTGGGTACGTATCCTGTAGTAAGGCTAAGATTAAACAGCAGCCTTATGTGTGGGTTTAGTTCCTCATTGAGTTCGTGTAGCACACAGCCGGGGACACCGTCCGGTCCCATTGATGCTGTGTTTTTTGCTTTAGAGAGAGCAGCTCTCACCTGGGCATCTGAGATGTTTGGGAGGCTAGACTCTGGTGGGATAGATATTTCTCCTTTGGGGGGGGGGAGAAATTTGCACTGAACCTGTCTGCCAGTATGTTGGCAATGTCTGTGGGTTCAGTGATTTTGTATCATTTTGGACTAATTCTGAGCATATCTGGGAGTTTCCACCCAGGTTTCTAACATAGCTAAAGAAGGCCTTATGATTGTCTTTTGTGTCTTTAGCGATTTTTCTCTCAAAGTTGGCCTTGGATGATTTTATGAGTGATCATAGTTTTTTGCTAGTATTGATCAGAGATGCCTTCCCTTTTAGGGATTTTGCTCTGTCATGTAGTAGCTTTCTCCTCTTGTTGTAGAGTTTGTTTATGGCTGGGGTCCACCAGACCGGGCGCCTGCCTTTGGTGGAAAGGGTCTTGATTTTATTAGGGATTGCTTGATCCATACATTCCTGGAGGTGCTCGTAGAAGGCATTTGTAAGGGTTTCAGCAGCGTGGGTTGTGGCTTCTACTGGCTCGGGGGCCTTGAAGGATACCACTCCAGTCTTAAGAAGTGTGAAGTTTGCTTTTGAGAAGTTCTTCACTGTGGTCTTTTTTGCTAGGGTTGGGGGCGGGATGTGGATCTCCAGTGAGATTAATTTATGGTCTGATCTCACCAATGAGGGATATACTTCCGGTGTGGAGCATTTTGTCCCCATGTTTGTGATGATCAGGTCTAGTATATTTTCGCCTCTTGTGGGAATGGTGACTAGTTGTTCCATAGCATTTGAGTTTATGAACTCCAGAAACCTTTGGGCTAGGGTGCTGGGGCTTGAGTAATGTTCCCAGTCTATGTTTGGGTAGTTGAAGTCACCCAATACGATGGTGTTTGGAGAGACATTCATACTCTCCAGTGTCTTCAGGAAGGCTGTGTGTCTTCTTATGTTGCAGTTTCCATTGTCCAAATGTATACATCTAAACACTTACAACATTGAATATATATTTCTGCTCACATCTGTACAATATTATGTACAGCTCTAATACATCTGTAACACAATTGTCTTACATGAAACATGTTGACATTCACAAATGACACATAACCATTTACCGAATTCCAGACAGCTGTGCTGGCAGTATCTCCCTTTGTCTCACTTCAAAATAAATCATGTTAGTATCACAAATGACATATAATTATTTACAAAATTCCAGCTAGCTGGGCTGGCAGAATCTCCTTTTGTGACAACTATAATGTCAGTTTGGGCAGGGTATTGGGTCTACTGTAACTTGTAGGCAAGAAATATTTAACAACTGTGACAATACTGCACTTATTTGCATTTAAATGTCTCCCTCTTTTTTGCAGCATTAGTTTTTAAGGATTCATTTCTGCTGTAGTGATTTGATATGTAAAGTGATTTATCAGTAACACCTAACTTTTAGTCATTAGCAAATTTAGTTAGCCATTGGTCAAGATTTATACACTGGAGATGAGGTAAACATATGCCAAAAAGGAGGTTTCACAGAACTGAACCCTGAAGTATATAGCTAGTTACCTTACTACTTTCTGAAGTGGTTTCTGATTCCATAATTATGGGGGTTCTGTCTTTCATCCAATTTGCTATCTTAAAATGTAAGGGTCGACATTTATGTTTCTTAACCTATTTATGACATCAATCGGGGGGGGTGATGTCAGATGCTTTGGTCAGATTAATATATGCTGCATGAATTGAATGACTACTTTCCACCACCTTGGTCACTATCATCATCGCCTTCTTCATTATTATCATCAACCCCCTTCTTCCTATTTTCTACATAGTGTTAAGGTGTTGCATCAACTTTCACCATCTCGCTCAATTCAGTGCCACTCTCCTATCTTCTTTGGCAGTCACGTATACCTGCCAAAGGTCTTCTCTCACACAATCCATCTCTCTCTTTGCTGGATATCTTCATGCCCTCTTCCTGTCTCTCCCAATCATCTTCATCAGATAATTTTTCTGTTTTCCTGCACATGTGCCCAAACCACTCTAATCTGTTCCATTTGACCTTCTTTTCAATTGGAGCTACTTGTGTTTCTGCTCTCATATCCTAATTTTTTCATCTATTCAACAGTGTGCATTCTACAAGACATATTAAGCACTTCACCTCTAGCTTCCTCAACTGCTCTGCCTTCACTGCCCAGGTTCCTGTACTATGCAGAAGTACTGCTTGCATAGCTTTTGTATACCTAACTTTTCAGTATATTTGGCATTCTCTGATATACACTGTCCTTGACACTTCATGCAGTTGGCTACAACCTCTCTAATGCTAACTTTGACCTCTTCATTGAGTCTTCCCTTCCCCTTAAATGCTCCTCCCAGAGAAATGAAGCTGTTAATCCATTCCAATATTTTCCCTTCTATCTCAGTTTCTTCTGATTTACCTATTTGCTGCCACCACAATAGTCTTTATCTGTACAGTCTCATTCCATGTGCTTTCAGTTTTACATTTGCTTCCACTAGGATTTGCTGAAATTCTCACCCAGAGTTTGCCTGTAATGCCACAACATCTTCATATAGCAGCTTTGTTGATTTGCCCCCTGCAACCTGTTTGCTAAAGTAGTCCATCAACAGTATTAACAGCAGTGGGCTCAGAGTTGAACCCTGATGCATACCAAGTCCCGATGAGAACCCCTCTGTGAGTCCGAACACTGTTCATACTTGCATCATTGGGTCCGTCAACATAGCCTGCAATAATTCTATCAATGTTTCTCGGACTTTATACTACCACAGAACCGATCAAATTAGCTTTTCTGGGACATTGTCATATGCTTTCTCCAAGTCTAAGATTGTCCAGTTGGGCTCTTTCCTCATATCCAGCTTCTTCTCAACTATCTGTCTCACTGCAAATATCAAGAAAATTGTGCTGCATCCTGATCTGAATCTGCATCCTATCTGAACTGCTCATCTCCCATCTTACTTTCTACTACTATGGGTATTTATTAGCATTCACCCTATCCAGAACTTTCATGCAGTGTGACAGGAGTGTGATACCTTTATATTGCTTACATTTGTGAATGTCTCCTTTGTTCTTGTACACTGGCACTAGAACGCTTATTTTGCAGTCATGTGGGATACACACTTCTCTGCATACTGTTATGAGTACACTCTGGAGCCATTTCTCCCCAACTCACCCAACAGCTTGATCATATGTGGTGTGACCTCATCTGAGCCTGCTGCTTTTCCTGCCTTCATTTTCCTTTGTGATGTTTGGACTTATAGAGTGGGCTCCTCTTCTTTCATTGTAGGCTATGTCTAGTGCAGTGCAGCTTCTCTATGGTTTTCTTCATTCTAAAACTGCTGGAAATACTCCTTCCATCTGCCACTGATATCCTGTGGACTGGTGCGTAGATTGTTACTGGCATCCCTTATGAAGGTTGTCTGATAACTACCTTCTTTATCATTCTGCTTTGCCTTGTAACTTGATATAAGCTAAGAAAGTAGTTAGAATAGCAAAGAACAAAATATCTGAGGAACTCTACTCAGTAGATAACAGAAAGAAACTATATCAGTTTACAAGGCAAAGACATAAAGATAAAGAAGATAGTTATCTACTACCTTGGTGATCTTTTTGAAAACGTTACATAAAATGAATAAGCATGAACTATCCTTGACAATACCAAACTGTCGAGGGTCTAGTTACATTAAAGTTTTGGTATCATGGGATTTTAGACCTGTAGCGCACAGTCATAGGAGTGAGAGAACTGTCATATGTCACAGGTTCTGAGTTGCAGAGATCCATTGGCTGGATTTATTGGCTTTTTTGGATTGGGTTTCTCTCTAGCTTGTCTCCTATACCCCATGCTAAGCTGAGCAATTTAGGGTCTTTTATTCAAGACACTGAGAAGCTTGGAAAGCCTTGAACTATGAGATTTTTCATCAAAAGGGAAGAAAAAAAGCTGCAATATGCAGTCCTCACTGCACTCCCTCCATTGGATTTGGTCTACAGTTGGTCGGCTGTGCAAAAGCCTTTTTTTCTATAGGAAACCTTCATAGATGTGAAGACATTTTGCTATAGCCTTTTACTGTAAGCGTGCACAATACTGCCCCCCCCCCCCACATACACACACGCACACATTTTTTTCTCTTCCTATTGTACTCCTAGGTCAATTTCTTAAAGCTACTTTCTTTCTCTTGGAAAAGGTTTACCTATGTACCTGCAGCCCACACTTGTATTGTTTTCCCTATAGAAGTGGTGGTCCTTTTCACCACACTGTACTAGATTACTAGCACAAGATTTATGGTTATTAGCAAGCTATTGAAGTACACTGACCTGGAATTGACTGAGCTTAGTTTTCCTGATTGTTTTCTTGGAAGCTGGCCTGGTCCAATTTTTCTGGCTCATTCCACTCTGTTTGCCCTTGCTGCACTCGGGCTCACTGCTCTACCATACCACCATTCCCACCCACCCCTGACATAATTTTCATTAAAGCTAAACCTGCTTTGCCCCACCTCTGCACTAGCCAATAGACATCCCTCTCCTCTACTCATACCTCACATCACCATTAACTGTAACACCCACTCCCCACCCCTCCTGAGCCTTACATTCTTTTAACTCTTTCAGTCACTCACTTTAGAAGACTAAGTCAGTTAACACCTGATTTCTTCTATTAACCTTAAATAAATTGTTACCCTTTAATTATTTCTGAGCTGAAACTAAATCATGGCTATACCTTTCAAAACTCTATTTCTCTCCATCCTATTCTAATTCTTTTCTCAACTCTAACTATGTACCATACTCCTCCCACTCTGTTATCCCACTACCCACCATACAAATAGCTACTCCACCCCTATTGCCCCCTCTCTCTTTAACCATACCACTATATCATTTCACAAGTTTAAAGTACTTTACATACCAAACACCCAACCTCTCATCAAAACAAAACATCAGTTCCTTTGCAAATATTTCTTCATATAAATACTTCAAAGCACAATACTACTCTTATCTGGTGATCTTCACCCCAACCCAGGCCCTTGCAAACAGCACTATAACCATACTTGTACAGCACCCCCCTTTCCAACTGCCTCACAAATAATTCATTACAATCACAAGCTTCCAAAAATCTATCTTTTTTTCAATGAATATGCAAAGCATTGTTGTTAAAAGTACCCTCCTTCACACCTGGATTTCTCAATATAACCCAGATATACTTGCTCTATCTGAGACATGGCTGTAAAATCCCCCCCCCCCCGGCTATAATATTGTTAGACTGGATAGAAGTAAAAAAAGGGTGGAGGAGTAGCTATACTCTACTCTGAACAGATCTCTCTCTTCCCCTCTCAATAGCTATCCCTGATTTCTGCACTGCTGAAATAGCAACCTGTAACCTAAATCAATGCAAAAAAACTTGTCATTGCAGCAATCTACATACTCCCAGGTAAAAACATTCCCATACTCAAACAGTTTATTTCTTGGATTTCTATATCCATTCCCTATGAAACCATCATCCTTGGGGATATGAATATTGACTAGAACCTTGTTAATACTGCATCCCCTAGCTACTCTATAAACTGTTATGGTTTAACCCAGATTATCACCTCGCCCACTCACCAGCAAAAAAATTCCAAGAATGGCTCGGTTATCAACTGGATATTAGTATCCAACTCCCGGTGCTATTATAACCCTTCCACCCTACCTAGTTCCCTTAGTGACCACCTCCCTACCTCGGTAGTCAGACAATCTCCCAATCTTAACAAGAGCCACCAATACAAAGAGTCTCATAACCTTAAAACCTACAACCCTGTCACCCTAAAAAAATTGCTGTCCACTGTAAAATGGTCATTCCTACACACATTACCCCTTCATGAGGCTGTCCAAAGATTCAACAATTTATTCCTAGAAACCCTTAGCACCCTGGCTCCCAGTAGAAAAATTAGGCTAAAATGTAATTTTGCACCATGGCTAAATCAGGCAACTTGATCACTTATGAACAAGAGAGACAGTGCCTGGAGAGCATGGAACAAAAATAACAACTCAACTTTCCACCTGAACCTATATAAATAGCTCTGCAAACAAACAAAAAAGCAGGTCCTACTAGACAAAAACAATTTTTTATCAAAAATCTCTGAGCAACCCACATTCCAACCCAAAGAAATTTTTGCACTCCATAAACAAATTACTATATCCAGGGAACCCCTATTCACCAAACTCCTTCCCTACCAAACCTTCTAATGAAACTGCAAACCTACTTAACTTTTTCATTGAAACTATAGAAAAGCTTACTAAACCAGAAACTCTTGATATAAAGACTCCACCTCCAACATAATCTCTCCCATCATTCTCCCTAGCACCTGTAGCTACTTCCTTCATCAGATCACTTCGTAACAAACTCAAACCCTGTTCCCCATCAGCCGACAAACCCCCTCCATTATTTTTCAAATATGCAACTGAATCCGTAGCATACCATGCATCTATGCTTATCAATAGATCCATCCAAGGAAATATAGTACCAGATATCTGGAAAATATTCTTCATAATACCCCTCCATAAGGGAGGAGATTCTACAGAACCCTCAAATTACAAGACTATTGCAATATTATCCCCCTTATTCAAGATACTGAAAAAATTTATACATAGACAAATACTAAACCACTTCTTACAGGCAAACCTAATTACACTCTCACACAATACTACCACTGCCCTCCTATAGTTCACACACACCATTGCCCAAACCAGAGATAATAATAAACTCATATCAGCTCTAATCCTTGACCTATCCAAAGCATTTGCTACCATTTCTCATTCCATCCTCCTAAACAAACTTTCCAACCTACAACTCTCTACCTCCACTACCTCATGGTTTAGCAGCTACCTCTCAATCAGATATCAGTCTGTCAGATGGCAAACATCCTTCTACCCTTTCTGTCTTGTTAAGACCATGGTTCCCCAGGGGTCTATCCTGGGCCCCCTACTTTTTAATATATTTTCAAATAACCTTCATGTCTCCTGCCCCCCACTCTACCTTAATACATTACACAGATGATTCCACAATTATTAACACCTCCAACAATATTCAAAATCTCCACACTGTCACTAAACAATCTCTGCACCTAGTAAAACAATAGCTAACGTAAAGCAACCTACTTCTCAACACCAGAAGAACAAGCTTCTCCTTTTCCTTCCAAAAAACTCAGTCCAGCTAATGACAACTTCACCATCCCATCCTTAGATAATATAATTATCACCACCTACTCAACCACCAAATTGCTTAGTGTTACTATAGACTAATTAAAATTTGACCTACATATCTTAAACTGCATCAAAAAGTCCAATCAAAAACTAGGCCTTCTATACAGCAACAACAAATATATACCTAATGAATATAGACCTATACTGGCTCAAGCATTTATTCTACCATCCCTGCTGTATGCTGCTCCCATACTTACTAACCTCCAAAATAATCTCTTAACCAAATTAGAAACTACCTATAACAAGATAGCAAGATTTGCAGTCAGTAATAGCTACAAATCCCATCATTGTATATCCCTGGAAAGCTTAAGATGGCTTAAGCTTCTCCACATGCTTCAAATATCACAATTACAAATTGCACACAACATCCTAAATAGCCCCAACTCCTGCCCTGTCCTTACATCCATAAATACACCCTACACACCCAATCGTGACCTCAGAAGCACACAACAAAACTTTCTGCAAGTGACCAAGCCATACTTTACAGTCATTCGATTGCATACTCATGGAACAAACGTCCATTGTCCCTTCACTCTACTACCAAAATTGGCGAATTCAAAAAGCAAATAAAAAAATCATTTCCAACATGCATGGATATGTACTTGTCAGGAAATTACCTAATGAATTTTTCTTCTTCTCTCAATTAACATATCTGTCTGGTATCTGCCTAAACTGTCTACATATATTACTCTCTCTGCAGCTAGTACCTATCCTATTAAATCCATCTTTGTTGTACTATGTCATGATGTTACTCTGAATTTTTTTTTATTTTAGGCATTGTAAATAACTTAATGCTAATCAAATTTTTCAAACATATTGTTACTGCAGTCTCAAAATACTGTACCTTTGCCTTGTATATATTCATATTGTATATTTCTCTCTGTTTTTGTACTGTTAACTATCTTACAACTAGAATTATTAGTTTTTTCTTATATTTTAATTACTTTCCTGGAGCTTTTCTCCTCAGGTATCTGCTGAAAAGGGCTCTCTGGGCTCAGTTGGACTAACCCGGTTAAGAAATGTAAAAATAAAAATTAAATACATAAATAAATAAATAGAGCATATAAAATTAGTAATCTTAATTTGAGACTACAGTAACCTGTGTGGAGTGAAATAAATCACATGACAAGTTGCAGTAAATCCTACTCAAGATATCTGTACATCCCAGAATAAGAAATTAGGCACCCCCTTCATTGCTCATTAATAAGTCTACCTAAACTAACTCCTGTATCCCAACACCAACCCATCTTAAAGCAGTTATAATAACAGCCTGTAAATCATTCCTGTCTAAACCACAGATCAGTACTTCCTCCAACTTCTGTAGCCTGTTGGATGAGATGGGTATCGTGAGACAATGTAAAGTTGTCTTATGCTTTCTGATGATAATCTGTTACTTAAACAACATAATACAATGTGGGAGATGTACATATATAATGGCACTGGAGGCTAAAATCTAACTCACAGAAAACTCAGACATCAGACTCATCATCAGTACACAACATACCACATCTCACGTGGCCGTCATATGACATGTAATCCTTCATATGCTGAGGACCAAAATATTAACTTACCTAAATCTCAAAGAACTCCAAAATGCAACACAGGCACAAAGCATCCATGGTAACACTGTTCACCTGTTATGCCTACCACCTCGCAGAGTGCAAGGAGTCCCAGAGTCATGGATGCTAAGCCCATAAGGTAGGCATCCACTAAACCAAATGTTTTGGTTATAGGTGACTCCATTTTAAGACATACAGATGTAGGATGTATGTCCTTCACCAGGCTGAACAAGGAAAGAGTGATGGTTAGTTGTCTGTCTAGTGCCAGGCTCCATCAAATCATACAGTGCTCAAGTCCTTCAACAACAAGTACCGGTATGATTCTGTCATAGAACATATGGGTGTCAATGACATGAGATGTACTTCCTTGGACTATGTGAACAAAAGCATTATGGAGCTCTCTGGCTATGTGTCCCAGCCAGGTATGAGCCTAGCCATGAGCAGGATTCTACCTTCTGCAAGGACGATGCTGCAATATGTGCAAAAAATAATTGATTTCAATAACTGGCTTACATTTTAGTGTCAATTGAAGGGGGTCCAATTTTTGTTAATCTGGGAAGGCATGATCAAGAGATCACTGTGCTTCACGGAGAATGGCCTGCATTTGTCCCTTCTAAGCTTTTGAGTATTGGCAAAGACATTAGTCACCCCTCAGTGTTTTTTTTTCACAATGCCAATCAGATGTACCTACCAATATAGTGAAACAAGCAAAGGAAAATATGAAGGTGTTAGTGATCGATACTAGGAGTCTTGTTTGTGCCTTTCGGCTTTTCCCGGTTAGGGGTCGCCACAGCGGAGCTCCTGTCTGCTAATGATTGGCAGTAGATTTTTACGTACTGGCTTGCCGGGCCTAATGCACAACCTTCAATGAAGGAACGCCCATTCACGCATGTCGCTACACAGAAGACGCTCTAACTGAGAATCGAACGGGCAACGTCTAACTGTGAGGCGACAACCCTACCGCAGCACCACCACCACAGTGATCAATACTAGGAGTCTAAACAAGAAAATCCAGTCCCTGCAAGTCTTCCTCAACATGGAGGAAGTCAATTTCTGTGGAACGACTAAGACATGGTTTAAAATGGTGGAAACTACTCTAGCTAGCAGGGCTTTCACACATTTAGGCTAGCTATTCCATAGGAGGGGGAAAACGTGGAGCTGTCTCACTCTTCATTCAAAAGAGAATCACATGAGCAGTATGAAGCATATATAACAATTATTACAGTATAGGAATTTAGCTAGTATGTTTTATGACAGCAGTCAATGCAAAGATCACATATTATATTCATAAAATATATATCACTGTAAGATATGCAGAATTAAATGAAGCAGGACTAAGTAACAGGCAATCCTGAAGCTAAGCAGTAATACCTCTACAGGTGCGCACTCTGGCAGTGTGCCAACATACTGGCCATTGCAGTCTGCAAGTATTTAAAATTATTATCAGAAGCAACCATATGCAGCTCATTTCTTGGACTATCTCTCCATTCTCTGTTGACACAGTAACGTATTCATCATAAAATCGAAATATTGATTAAAAATTCTAACTTTGTTTTTATGCATGTTAATATACAGTACCATGGTTAGTGATCATGTCAATATCACTACCAAGTCCTTTATGCAAACAGCCACTTCAGACACCAGCCCTTCAATTTAGCCATATCTTGTTCCAATGTATCTGAACCAATTCTTCAAGCCAGACGTCGCATCTCCAAGGAGCCCATATTTTATTGTTAAACAAACATTGCACCTTCATGTTCACTTCATACAAATGGAATTTAAGAAGCTCCCTGGCTAGAGCTTGTGACCTTACATTTATTCTGTGCACTATTCTTTATGCCCACCCTGCTCTAACATCATCTTCCATAGACATTTTGAAACTAGTAAATAGCTTGATTTGAGTAAAGTTTTTACTTTTTTCTGCTGTTCTTTGACTGTAATGTTCTACATCAGACTTATTGGGAACAGAGCCCTCTATGCATCATTGCAGGTACATTTATCATTTGGAGGAATATTGGGTGATTTTTGACATATAGTGAGAAGCAGCATTATCTGTACACACTGTATACCGAGTACAAAGATGGAATCATGTTTTATTCTGTTCTACTGTATTGATAGCCTGCCCTGCATCTCCTGATATAACATTAGCTTGAAGATTACATGGGGCGGTGAATTCAGAATTTCATGTAACATGTTGTCTACATTCATTGCTAGTGTTCTCGCTATGGCCATATATATTTATTTTATTTATTTATTTTATTTTGCATTTGTTGACCGGGATAGTCCGACTGGATCGATGTCCATTTTCAGCGGATGCCTGGGGAGATAAGCTCCAATGTATGCAAATAAATTCAATAATAAATAAGACATAATTACATGTACAGTATTTCCAAAAATTACATAGGTAAACATGAAATAGACAAGAGTATAGGTTAGAAGTTACCCCTAGTTGTAGTCAGGAGAAAATTAACAATAGATAGTTAACAAGATAATTCACCTTCATGTTGAGAGTTTAGCCAGGCTTGTTGAAGTGGTATAGCCAGTTTAATGCCATATGTTGTTTGATTTTTAGCTTTAAATTGGCCTAGGGAAGGGAGCAAAGTAATATCGGCTGGAAGTACGTTCCAGGCTCTACCTGCCGAGTTTGCGAAGAGGGCATTACCAGCTGCATTGTTATTGTCTGAATTTGTAGTTTATTTGAGGATCGGATTGATATTGATAAAAATGATGCGAAAAGTGACTAGGCCTTAAAAGTAGCAGTATGATTGCTGCTATATACATGTCCCGTATACTATTACTTTCTTTCCCCTGCATTTGCAGTTCTCATAGCCATACTTAATTTGTTATATAATCATGTTTCTGATAATGTGTTATATAGTTATGTTTCTGATTTACCAGGCCACACTGCCTTTAGCAGCTCATGAAGTTATGTAACAGAAAGGCAGCTGCTAAGAATTTTAAGAGATATGGGATTGGGCTTGATGTGAAATGAGGAGCATTACTTGCTGGAGTCTGAAATACAAGCAAAATAAATAATAAGCATTTTACTGCTGGAAATAGTATGATGACTCAGCAAGTGATATTTCTATTAAATGAGCCAAGGTTAAGAACATCAATGGATGCCACCAGGGCATGCAGGCAGGCTATTTTTACAGTTTCCCTTCTGTGTGCTGTTTTATTTGTGTCTATTGTAAACACCTATGAATGTTAAGGATAGGCTACCAAAATAAATCCCTTAGTCTGCAGTTCATCTATCCCCAGCTGAATGACAGAAATGATTGTTCTTGTTATCACATGACCACCATGTATATCCGCAGGTGGTATTTATTTAGGAAAGCATTTGAAATCATAATAAACAAACACAGCTGTAAAAAGAGATTATACTTTATGTGCAGAACAGATGTTACAGTTTTCCACCATTTACTGGCAGTGAAGAGTAGGTTCAAATATGCAAGTGCGGTATAACTATCTTCCACTTTAAAAGAGTGCTATATGTGTTTACTTATTTTTTATCAAGATTGTGGTCTTTAACAATGTAATTTTAACTATTCTTTGCCTATTTCAAGAAAGGGCTTTAACTTTTTGATGCTATCAATCATGAACCAAAACTTGAGATTCAGTTTTATGGCACAGGTATTTTAAACAAATATATTTTGTTGATAAAATCCAACGTCAACATGCTAAACAACCCTTTGTTTCTTGTTCTATATATTGGCTCCAAGTCATTTAAAGGAAGTAATGTATTTAAACTTAGCTCCCATTAAATGGCATTCTGTAAGGACTTAGTACAATATAAACATTTATTTTTTTTATTGATTGATTGTCATTTGTTTAGCGGGACATTCCAACTGGGCAAAAATCCATTTTCAGCCAAGTTCCATGAAGAAAACCTACAACAAACATAATTATGCACAACAAACAAACATAAGGTTCAAGGCTGTCAAATGGTACAGCTTTGAGTAGTATGAAGAATATATACATTTAAGATGGTACCAAGCCCTTACTGGTAGTTTGTTGTAGCAGATGTTTCAAGACAACCAATTGATGTTGCAGTGCTTTCCTGCTTGCTCCTGTGGCTTTTGTTACCCACCTTGTTTAAGTGGGCATTGATACAGTCTATACTGCCCTTGTTTGCACTGAATACATTTGGCACTAAGACATGGGTATTTACTAAAACTGGTGAATTCCCCCTTTCTTACAGAACCTAATATAATGGCTTAGACTACCCCCCACTACCATGAGTAGTGGTGGGTGTCTCTTTATTGTGCAGTTCTGATAAGACAGCTAGATAAGTCTTCCTTCCTTCCTGTCTCTTCAAGCGTTATGCTTTCATCTGCTAACTAGATGCTCTTTTTTCTCAGACAGAGTACTAAATCCTAGCTCCTTCACCAAAAATCTGTTATTCTTTAAAATTTACTGACTTGACACCCACTCACTCACCTATGAAAGCGAGTACTTATTTCTGCAATATAGCCACTCACACACTCATCTGTCTTTTATCTGTGCTCTCTGAATTTCTTTTCATATGCTACAAGAGACAGTTTAAACTTTCAAGTAAACATTGTTTAACTTTATCATAATTACAGTCCACTTCACTTAACCACTAACTTGTACAAAAGCCGCTCAAGCCGGAACTCCTTGAAACTACTCAATTTATTAAAATGCTAAATAAACCACATTTTTCATCTAACTCAAGTGGTTAGACTTCTTCAGAACAAAACTAAGAAATATTGGTTACAATTCAAACCCTTAATTTATAAACTTCCCCGCCAAAAAAAATCCAAGGCGTTTGTGTTTCTTAAAGGCATACAATACTAAAAAACGCATTTCATTCATAAAATTGAAGTGTCTTTGTTATAGATTTATACTGTTTCAAAAGCATACATATGTGTTACTGCAGCAACCCTATTTCATTCCGCTTTCACAAAATACAACCATTCCAAAAAAAAAAAAGTACTAGAATGGTAAATAAACATTCTAAATGCAATATTACAATCATAAAAAACCATCATAAATGCATTTCGTTCAGAAGTTTGACCCTTCTACATTAAGATATTGTCATTATTTCATAAAAAATATATATATTAAAAACATGACAGCACATTAACCAATTCATGAACTTAAAAAATCAGACGATCAAAGACATGAGCATGAAAAGTGCATACCATACAATATATAAATCCACCAAAACTATTCATACTCCATAATTATTGTGACCATGTTAGATTTTGTATAAATATTAATTTATGTATTGATTTGAATCTACCATAAACAATCTAGCATTGCATTCTATGTACTGAGGAAACCACCTCAACCAACAGATATATTCTTGTGGTACTATGAAATTACATATATATGTATATATATATATATATATATATATATATATATATATATATATATATATATAAACCATGTGTCTATTTAGATGTAAACAACATTTTATAGATTCATCTATCTAGACTTTTAAGTTTCAATAAGCACATAAGGGAACATTTATCATTTAAGCCTGGGTTAGTATACGCATTGAGTTTAATTTGCCACAATAATTCCATTTTCTCGAGCAATAAACCAAAAGGACCTCCCCTCACATCTTGCTTAACTTGATCTATTACTTTATAACTAAATTTATGATCAGGGAAAGCCATGATATGCCTAGCAAGGGCATTATCTTCTTTTAGTAAATTCATACTTCTCTGATGTTCATAAATTCTATCTCTTAATCTACACTCAGTCTTCCCTATATAAAGGGATGGACAACATTGGCAAACTGCTAAGTACACTACTCCTTTTGAATTGCAAATATATTTGCCTTTAGTGTACAATCTAAAGCCATTAACCTCTATGTTGACCCCTAGTGGCATTAAATGACAAAATGAACAGTTGCCACATTGTGTCATACCTCTATTGATAATTAAGGGATTAACATGTTGTATTTTCTGCGATAGTTTTTTAAAACTTGTTCCTTTTCACCATATTATCTTTGGTGAAGTCCCTAATCTACATGCTAGTGTGTTATCATCATTCAGTATGGTCCAATTTTTCATTATGACTTTTCTTATATTATCATAATCTAGGGAAAACCTCAAAACACAAGCCAAATTAAACTCAGCCTTAGTTTCTTGTTGAATACATCCTTGAATTACTACACTAATACTTTTATCATTTTGATTAAGTACCCTATTGTTTTGCTGTTTTAAAATAGGCATGTATACTCCATTAGTTCTCTTGAGTGTTACCTCTGCTATTAGTTCTTCTATTAGTCTGATGGGATATGCCCTATTCAAAAACATTTGTTTTAAATTAGAACATTCCTCTAGAAATTCTTCCTCTAAGGTTATCATTCACGCAGCCCGTACCAACTGGCCCTTGACCACTGACTTCTTTTGATGTTTTGGATGTGCACTGGAATAATGCAAAAATTTATTTGAGTAAGCGGGCTTCCTGAAAATTTTTGCTTCATATCCTTTCAAAATATTATTTTTAGTCAGTGCCACATCCAAATATGAAGTCAATATTGAATTAAAAACATATGTTAGTTGCAAAAACTCTGTGGATCCATTTAAAATGTTGACTAAATCCTTAGCTATATTTTCATCTCCTTCGATGATCATAAAGATGTCGTCAATAAATCTAACATAGAATTTGATGACACTTTTAATAGCATTATTCCCAAACACATAAGTGTTTTCCCAAAAGGACATCACCAAATTGACAAAACTGGATCCACATGGAGAGCCCATGGCCACTCCTTTTCTTTGGATATAGAACTGATTGTCAAATAATATAAAATTATATGACAGGATGATATCTAGCAGTTCTTGCACCAAAGAAACCTCATCTTCTGGGGCACCTTTCTGTCTCATTCTTGCTATTGCCCATTCAATTCCTTGTTGGTGCGGAATACTGGTGTATAACTCTTTTACATCAACTGTCAAAAAGTTATTTTCACATTTATATATAAAGCTATTAATTTTCTCTAAGAAGACCCAGGAATCTTTGACTATCCATTGTTCCTTTGCCACATACTTTTTCATAATTGTATCTGCCAATTTGGCACAAGCATAAGTGGATGACCTTCTCCCATCCACTATTGGTCTGAAAGGGGGGTCCAAGATGTCTTTGTGAATTTTTGGGACTCCAAACATGCAGGGTGCTCTTGGTGACTCAAACACCAAGTAATTGTACATATGTAAGTCGATTCTTGCTTCAATGAATAATTCATTTAAGAAGCTTTTAATGAATTGATTCGATCTATTGTATTCATTAATTGATGATATCTCATATGTATCAGTATCTAAGATTTCCTTGATTTTCCTAACATAGTCCGGTATGTCCATAACTACCAACCCCCCTCCCTTGTCTGGGTTCATTACCCTCACATTTGCTGCCAGTAACACCTCCAGGGTCTCTTTTTCATCCTTGCTCAAATTGTTCTTATAGTCTGACTTGGTTTCACTTAATTTCCTCAAATCTAACTCGCATATTTTCTCAAACATGTATAATGTATTATGTAATGGTGGGTTAAAACAACTAGGAACCCTTAATGGGAAATTATTCATGACTTGGCCTCCTAACAATTGTTTCAAATTCAATTTTCTCACAAATAATTTTAAATCACAAACTGTTTGCGCCAAGTTCATTTTACATGCAGGAACAAAAGTTAAACCTTTTGACAATATATTTGCCAACTTTTCTGAAACATGGAAAGATGAAAAATTAAAAACATAGAAGTCCCACTGTTTATTTTTAATCACATCACATGAACCATATTGTTCATTAATCAATGCTATCTTCTGCTGTTGTGATTTTTCCTCTTGTTCCATTGTTTCTTCTGATTGCGTCTTGGAAAACCCTGTTTACTATTGGAAGTAGATGCCTGTTGATTACTTCTTGTTTCGTGATTATTATCATTGTTATTGCGTGTTTTAATCCTTTCACTTCTCTTAACATCTTCATTAACAGCCTCTATATTGTCACAATTGCTTTGAAAATCATCTTGTTGTAGTATCTCATCACCAGTTTGATGAGCTTCAGAGGTTATATCGCTGTTTTTATTTTTATTTTGACCAGAATTCCCCGTTTCTTGTTTGGACCACATTTGTGATCCCGGGGATGGGGGATAAGCTGTTCCTGTATTATATTGATTCTGGTCCCTTTGAAGCTTCTTTATTTTGATTTGCCTTAATTTATCTAAATGCTGCTCGATACTTTGAAAGCATCGAAGGTATTCATATTTACATCTCCCAAAATCTGCATGCTGTTTAATTTGCAACTAACATATGCTTTTAATTCAATATCGACTTCATATTTGGATGTGGCACTGACTAAAAATAATATTTTGAAAGGATATGAAGCAAAAAATTTCAGGAAGCCCACTTACTCAAATAAATTTTTGCATTATTCCAGTGCACATCCAAAACATCAAAAGAAGTCAGTGGTCAAGGGCCAGTTGGTATGGGCTGCGCGAATGATAACCTTAGAGGAAGAATTTCTAGAGGAATGTTCTAATTTAAAACAAATGTTTTTGAATAGGGCATATCCCATCACACTAATAGAAGAACTAATAGCAGAGGTAACACTCAAGAGAACTAATGGAGTATACATGCCTATTTTAAAACAGCAAAACAATAGGGTACTTAATCAAAATGATAAAAGTATTAGTGTAGTAATTCAAGGATGTATTCAACAAGAAACTAAGGCTGAGTTTAATTTGACTTGTATTTTGAGGTTTTCCCTAGATTATGATAATATAAGAAAAATCATAATGAAAAATTGGACCATACTGAATGATGATAACACACTAGCATGTAGATTAGGGACTTCACCAAAGATAATATGGAGAAAAGGAACAAGTTTTAAAGAACTATTGCAGAAAAAAACAACATGTTATTCCCTTAATTATCAATAGAGGTATGACACAATGTGGCAACTGTTCATTTTGTCATTTAATGTCACTCGGGGTCAACATAGAGGTTAATGGCTTTAGATTGTACACTAAAGGCAAATATAATTGCAATTCAAAAGGAGTAGTGTACTTAGCAGTTTGCCAATGTTGTCCATCCTTTTATATAGGGAAGACCGAGCGTAGATTAAGAGATAGAATTTATAAACATCAGAGAAGAATGAATTTGCTAAAAGAAGATAATGCCCTTGCTAGGCATATCATGGCTTTCCCAAAACATAAATTTAGTTATAAAGTAATAGATCAAGTTAAACAAGATGTGAGAGGAGGTCCTTTTGGTTTATTGCTCGAGAAAATGGAACTATTGTGGCAAATTAAACTCAATGCATATACTAACCCAGGCTTAAATGATAAATGTTCCCTTATGTGCTTATTGAAACTTAAAAGTCTAGATAGATGAATCTATAAAATGTTGTTTACATCTAAATAGACACGTGGTTATATATATACATATATATGTAATTTCATAGTACCACAAGAATATATCTGTTGGTTGAGGTGGTTTCCTCACTACATAGAGTGCAATGCTAGATTGTTTATGGTAGATTCAAATCAATACATAAATTAATATTTATACAAAATCTAACATGGTCACAATAATTATGGAGTATGAATAGTTTGGGTGGATTTATATATTGTATGGTATGCACTTTTCATGCTCATGTCTTTGATCGTCTGATTTTTTAAGTTCATGAATTGGTTAATGTGCTGTCATGTTTTTAATATATATTTTTTTTATGAAATAATGACAATATCTTAATGTAGAAGGGTCGAACCTCTGAACAAAATGCATTTATGATGGCTTTTTATGATTGTAATATTGCATTTAGAATGTTTATTTACCATTCTAGTATTTTTTTTTTTGGAATGGTTGTATTTTGTGAAAGCAGAATGAAATAGGGTTGCTGCAGTAATGCATATGTATGCTTTTGAAACATAGTATAAATCTATAACAAAGACACTTCAGTTTTACGGATGAAATGCGTTTTTTAGTATTGTATGCCTTTAAGAAACACAAACACCTTGGATTTTTTTTGGCGGGGAAGTTTATAAATTTAGGGTTTGAATTGCAATCGATATTTCTTGGTTTTGTTCTGAAGATGTCTAACCACTTGAGTTAGACGAAAAACGTGGTTTATTTAGCGTTTTAATAATTTGAGTAGTTTCAAGGAGTTCTGGCTTGAGCGGCTTTTGTACAAGTTAACTTTATCATAATTCAAACAACATAATTTAACTTTTATACAGAATGTTTTGCTTTACTCAGCTACTAGCTATCAAAGTCAGCCCCTACTTATATTTGAAAACATTTGGTAATGACCTTGGCATCTATGGTGTGGCTTTCCTCCTCTCCAGTACTCATGTCTTTGACAAAGGACTTATATTTTCCTTTCATGCTGGCATTGTTTTTCTCTTTCTTTGGCTTTCTCTTGTTCTATTTGCATCTCTTCCTGTTTTATTCTGTCAGTTGTATCTGACTCCAGATATTTTATCCCCAGTACAATTCTTTTTAAGGCTAACTGGGTTTCAAGGTAATCTAGGGATATTTTTGGACTGCTCTTTAACTGACAGGCTGTCTCTAAATTTAGTGGGTTATGCTCCAGCTGCACACATGAGTGGAATGATATTCTCTTTAGGTATAGTTTTATGTGAATTTTTTTTAGTTTTATACTCTTTAGTCAGCTGGGACACTGCTATCTTGGCATTTTCTTCAGAGCTCATTTCTGCCTGCTTGCTAACTATTCTAATTAAAATATAAAATATCTGATCTGCAATCCATACGTCTTTATATTTATGTTGTGACTGCAAGCACACCAACAACTTTGGTGACAAAATTGCATGGCAGGCTAAAAATGTCCAATTACAATATACCACCACTGAAATTGTTCCACCCCTACTTTCATCTAAGAAAAATATGGTGTCTCATGCTGTAACTTCTATTTAACTATAATTTCTGAACATTTTGTAAACATTCCACATTTGAAAAAATAAAAACATTTCAATGTGTTCAGACACTGTAGACATGTAGGAAACATCATATGCTCTTTCCTTGCATTTGATTATTCCCAGATTTAGCAACTCCATTGGGTACTGACACACCATGCAGTATTTTGGTAAATTTGGGATAAGTTTAGTATGGCTGCTGGAATGATAGCTTGGTAACCACCTATGAAATTATGAACCTATAAGATGTAACTTACGGATTTTGTGCAACATAAAATTGCATAACTGGAGAGGAGTGATCATTTTCTCATCTTTGACTGTTAAGCATTATCCACATAAAAGCTCATCACCATTTAGAAAATATAACCTAATGTCTGGATACACTGACCTGCTCATTTTCTGGTCACTCATTTTAATTACATTTAATAGTAATTGCTTTTCCTTATCTTTCCTTGTAGAGATGTTTTGCTCGTCTAACTTTTCAGCTGAGACAAGCAAGTATCTAACAATCTAGAGAACTTCAAATCTCTATGTATTAAATCTTCTTTACATTCTGGGAAGTATTCCGTACCAGACATATCTGCAATATGCATCAATATTTGATTTGTGCTGAATGTAAAGATCATACCCTTGTCAACTCAATAAAATTATTTGAAGTCCGCCAGTGCCTTTTGAGGAGATTTTTTTTGAAAATGAACAATAGTGGCAAATGGTCACTAGCAAAAATTTAACATAGATATAATTTTATTATTTATTTATTTAACATTTGTTGACCGGGAATGTCCGACTAGGTTCCACAGAGCCTGTTTTCAGCGGAGGCCCGGGGAGAAATGCTCCAGATGCATGTCTTTGGAATCAGATACAATCATGAAATCTGTGACAACCAAAACTATGACTAGTATCTCTTTCTTCTATTACAGCATAACATAACATACTGGCCTACTTTTTTTGTCCAGTACTATTTTTCCAATCCTTTCTCTGATAATATCCATTTGAAGTGCAATGCATCATAAGCATCAGAGTATGCACTTCAGTGATTAGCTTTTTAGCATCAAGATACATCTGGCTTGCTCCTGAAACTAGAACCACGTAATACCATGCTCTCATGGCCTACTAACTGTCATTATTATATTCACAACCTTGAAATGAATTTGTGAAGACATTGCACTACATGTCACTGATTTTAAGGAACATCCCAGATTTTTATTCAAATTTTAGCTCTGTCCCTCTTAATTCCTTTTACAACTGGTGACTTTTGGAGAAAAGGTGATGAATTACAATTAATAAAGAATGACAATATTTAGACTTATAGACTTCTTTTATTTTGGAAACCATATATTAATTCACATTCTCTAATTTGGTCAATGTCTTAAGTTAATAGTATTAATATTTTAAAAGTGTGTCCGACACCATTGATTCTTTCTGGATTTGTCCCTGATTCTGTTGAGATTTGTCCCTAGTTCATTGAAAGCTGTGCACCATAACAAAGAGTTTCCCATGTTGTGCAACTTCTGCATGTTCATTATACCACTGACATTATCAATGTCTGTTCTGAAACTTTCAGAAATCATGACATGTCATATGTACTTGAGCATTAAAACTTATCCGACACTTATTTCTATTAGGGTTTGAAGCCTTTCTGCTTCAGTCTGTCTATCAATTTGATAAATCATAAGCCATATTCCTGTTTGGTAGGTCCCCAAGCTAAAAGATCATCATATATACTGTCTGGTGCTATAGCTATTTCTGTTTGGATTATTTTCCAAAAGGCAATCACACTGCATCAATTCAGAAAAGTACCCCTTTTTGTAAAAAAAACGGGCTTTCCCCTACTTTTTTCTTAATGTCAGGAAAGCTACTTAAAATTTTCCAGTTATTCTTAATTATTGCCTTAATACCAAATTCATTTATAGAATTTTGTGAAAACACAGCCTGCTACAAATTTATTATTTCCCTTAGAGTCCATAACTTCTCTTTCATATCTACATTGCCTAAATTCAAAACTTCTTTTCATTTTAATATTTTTCAAAATCATTTCCATGCTTTTTTAGGATAGCTTGTTTGTATATATTTCTAACATACATCAAAAGGTCTTTCATTTCAAAGAAATGAACATCCTCTGTTAATCTACTGTGGATTTTAACAGTATTTCCTTTAGTACCTTTCAGATGCATATTATCATAACTCAAGTATACATTGCCACTATAGGTCTCACTGGTGGCTTGTCCAAATTATTATGCAGCTTAGCTAACCCAAAAATATGCCACAATCTAGGATTTTTTTACTTTGAAAATTTTATCAATACCATGGTTTATTAATCCAGCAAACAGCCAACTCTCAATAAAGGAACCTATATGTTTGTATGCCCTGTTGATCAAGGACCATTCAACCGCCTTGTACAATTGCTTATTAGACAATATGTCATTCATTTGCTTTACATATTCATCCTTAGTCATGACTAAGAGAACATTACTATTGCCAGCTTTTGTAATTAAAATATCTGGGTTCAATAAACTCTTCAAAGATTCTTTTTGGTGGTAGGCAAATTGCAAAATCTGTATTCTCATCTACTACTTAGCATGTCTCTAATATCTCTTTCAGTAATAGACAAAAAAGCTTCTAATTTAGATTTAAGCAGTGGATTAAATACACTCACTTTGACAAACTCAGAATATAAACCTTCATCCAGCCCAAAAATACACCTTATATTGAGCTTTCTAGCATATTTTCCAAGAGTATCAATCACATCCTTCAAATCAGCTCATGCCACTGAAGCAAATGTCCAACCCCTTCTTAACAGTTGTATGCCATTAAAATATTAAACAAAGTTCAAAAGGTTCTCAATCTTGAAATGAACCCCTGGGGACATACCTCTTATCCGAAAGAATTCCTTCTATTCTTTTTCCACTGTTTGTTTCAACCACACTGGTTGTTTATGTAATTACCCCTTTTTGCAGGTTGAGTTGCTACGTTGACCCACATTCTGTCCCATTCCCATATCCTAGTGCACAGCCACTGACTGAACAAACTGAGATGATTCATTGCCATTGGTTGCCAAAATCAGCTAAAATGTTGTACTCAAAATTGTCATTTGAGAGGATATTTGAATCCTCTTGCTTCTTTTAGGCTATACATGCTGACCTTCTTACTCCGTAGTTATTCACTTTAGAATATTCAGTTACTTGTTCCACTCTATGTTGGTCGTCTGATCTCACAGAATTGTTATTCTGGACTGTACTTATGCTCATAGTAAGCACAGGGGCAAGTAATGTATATGCTAATCCCTTTTCATAGTCAGAATAGTCACTCAAATTTCATCAGTTTTCTTTTTCTCAACATATTATTTTCCTTGATTAAATTATCCCGTATCAAAGAAAATTTAACCTTAATTTTTTTCACTCTGGTATTATTAACCTTAAAATGTTCTACTCTGGTATTATTTTTCAACTTTAAGTATCATTCTTTAATACTAGAAAGTCAAATCACATACTTTCCATTTACTGTATCTAAGCAACATCTCTAGTCATTTGATTTAATTCAGTCCAAGCTATAACAATTTCTTTAGGGAGGTCACTCCCCACTGGTAGCATAATGACTCACAAACCTTTCAAGATTCGTTTTACTGATATGTAGTTCTCAAATTATCAAATGTCTCATTGCAAAAGTTTGTTTCATTAAATCATTCTCCTGACCACAAAATGTCTTAGAGATAGACAGACTGTCTATCCTTGGATCATCTCAGTTTGTTTTGAACTTGAAATCACAATATATTCAGAAAGGATTATTCTGAGGTGGCAGACAGTTAGCCAACACAGCATCCTGACTGTAACAGGGAACAGAATTGTTGACAGCCACTGATCTCTCAACTTCAGCATTCATTCCACTGACTTGCCCTGTATTGTTCAATACCACCGTCCAAGTCAGTGTGTCATGGAGCATAAATCCAGAGAGTAAAACTAAAATACTGCTTGATTTCCCATCTTTGTCAATAAAACCACATAAACACATAAAAACAAAATCAGTTTGTGTAAACCTACATTACTGAAAAAACATATGCTCACACAGACAAACTACACCCTACCC